>NW_010231065.1:0-31083 GCF_000690775.1 Eurypyga helias
ATTCTATGATTCTATAGTTCTAAGTTAGCTGAGCAGGCGTATATGGTTCTTAGGAAAAGTGGTTTGGCTTAATCAGGAAGAGTAAAACCTTTAGTAATATAATAACAACTGGAAGAGAAACATGCATTTGAAAAACCACCAAGGCAACAGAACGACCTCGAGTTGCAAGTCAGAGCAAGCTAAGCAGAAGAAGCACGAAAGTGAATTTTGCTGTCAGCCTCTGTGTGCCAAACCATGGCAGGTACCGAGTGTTTATTTGCTAGGGACGGCAGTTACACAAGGCACCCTTCCTCTCCTGCTGCCTTACGTAAGCTTCCCTGTCTAGACACAAGCTCAACTCTGATGGAACACGCTGGTCCTACATTTTTCTCAGGACTTTCCTCACCATCTGGAAGCTACAGGGGAACAATAATGCACTCGACAGTGCCTCTGCCTCCCTTCA
This sequence comes from Eurypyga helias, assembly GCF_000690775.1. Lineage (NCBI taxonomy): Eukaryota > Metazoa > Chordata > Aves > Eurypygiformes > Eurypygidae > Eurypyga > Eurypyga helias. The sequence continues at coordinate 443 of NW_010231065.1, forward strand.
GCTGCTTATATAAAAAGTCTGGGCTTTTAAGTATTCAGCAGAGGGATGAAGAGAGTAAAAATCCACCTGATTGGATTTAATTTCTTACTTCAGTGGTATTTCCAAGGGGTTGGTCTGTCATGCCAACATAGACCAGAATCAATGTTCCTCAGTTACTTCTGCAAATAGAAAACAGAATCTAGATGAGCCTAGAAAATAAACACACAGAAAGGGAAAAAAGGAAAAGAGAGGTAATAAAGGAGAAGGAAACAACACGTAAGCAGGCTATATATAAACTGGTTTATATAAAACACCTTCCATACCCCATACACTTTTTCAAGGCTTCCTGGCAATAACAAACGGCATTTTGCTCTCTGGGAAATAACACAGTCTAAATCAATGACATGTTGAACTCTAATACAAGAATGCACTGAAAGTACCATATGGGTTTGGTTGAGGTCACAGTAGTGCCTTTGCTAGACAAGCTAAAATTGCATCTTTTACTGGAGTTCTGAGAAAATCTGTCATTTTAATAATTCTTAGGGCAAAATTAGGGTAGAAGAGTCTCTATTAGATGTCAGGAATTGGTAGGAGGTTCAAGTACCAACTTCTGTTTTCCTTTTACTAAAAATAGAGATACACACAAAAGGAAAAGGGCACAGCCAATATTCATAGCCAGTGAAAGTTTGTTTTCTAGTAGAAAACAAACAAACCCAAAAGATAACGAAGTTGATCTCCTAGTAGAAAACACTTGGGCATGTCTTCAACTTTTGCCTGGCCATTGTTTGACCTGTACTTGCACATCCTGCTCCAGTGGCCTGACAGGAGCCAGCCTGTGTACAAACAGATGTAGCACAGCACTACCCATAGAAGACGCAATTTTGCATGCCTTAACATATTTCCAAATGCCAAGCAAATGCTGCAAAACAAATAGGTTTCTGGAAATTATCCTCTGGAGCCTGTGCAAAGCAAGGCAAATCTCATTTCAGATAAGCCATAAAATTTAAAAAAAAAAAAAAAAATTAAAAAAAGGAGGAAAAACCTCCCTTAAGTTATAAATGGCTTGTTAGTGGAGTTCAGCAGCAGGGCAGTCTGTGATTGATCAAGTTGGCTGTCACCCAGTGGGAACCCCTATAAAGGTTTTTGGCAGTGGGACTATGATGGGTTGATGAAGGTATTTGCTCAACTAAGGAAAAAAAAGGAAATGCTAATGTTTAATAAAATATATATTAAAAGACATTCATAAACATGGTTCATGGTAACCCTATGAACTCAAGAATTTTCTGCAGTGACACAGGAGGACTGAAAGAGCCGTTGAAAGGAACAAAAAGCATTTCACTTTTACATACGTATAATAAAAAACACCCTTGGCTTTTGTAAGAAGCCAGTTAAAAACTGTTTGGCATCTCCCATGATTCCTCCCCTTTGATCTCACTGCCAGCATGATCCATACTAAATGAAGAAGCAGACTCTACACGATATATCTGTCAGTAAGAGTCAGGAGAGGCATCAGGAAGGAACATCATGGCATTCTCACCCATGTCATTTTTGCAAATCAAGGCAGCGCTTGCTATAAAAGGAAGAGGAGGACAAAAAGCCATCACCTCTGTGTGAAAGAGCTGTTAAGTAATGGGTGAATAATGCAGAATAACACAAATAAACAGAATGCCACTTTCACCACGTATGGGGCTGTGTGTGTGTGTATAAACACACATACACACACACGCAACCCTCCTGGTCGCAAAGAAGAAGAAAACAGTGCGAGTGCCTTGACTGCCAACATGAAACTTCAGTCATCCACCCCAAATTGCCAGCATTCAGAACAGCTGTGATTCTGGGTCCTTATAATCCCTCTGTTGCAGATTAAGGGATACTCTCAGCACGGCTGCCTCAGGAGAATAAGGAAATTAAGAAGAGTACAAGTGACACGGTAACAGGAGTGTAAACCAGCCAGCCCTGGAGACACTGGCCTATTCATTCTCCCTGGCAACTTTGCAGCTGTACAGTGGCCAGGGCACAGTCAGTACCTGCCACCATAAGGAAATGTAGAGAAACATATTTCAGGAACAATAAATCTGAAGATAAATAAATGATGGACGGACCCTAATTATTCTGCATTTAGCCAGACAAGATGTCTGGCCACATAGCTGGGAGGGGGGAGGGAATAAAAAAGTGATGAACCACTGAGATCTGAATGTTCATAAGAACTAAAGAGGTGAAAAGCTGAATATATCCTGTACCAGCATCAGTTTGAACAGTGTTAAAATTGTTGTGAGTGGATAGCTTTTGAACAGCCGGCATGAGATCTCACCTCTGTGTGTACTGTACAAGTGTCCACACCACAAAGCCATCAGCCCAGCTGGCACTCTTACTGTTAGAGCGTAGAAGTCAATATTCCAACCTGACCCAAAGACCAAAAACATAAAAGGTATTTGCTGCTGAGACACTAATGCTGGGCAAACTTGTGGTAGCAGTGTCCATATGTTCTACTCATTACAGTACTGCCAACACCAAGTACTCAAAAATGTGAGTCAGGTACCATAAAATTTCACACTTGGCATAAAAACAGGCATTTCTTTTTAATAAATAATGGAGTTCAACATTTTATTTCCTCCTAATTTCTGAGCACTTGCAGCTCCTAAGCATTTTTCAGGAGTCTTAGGAAGGGCACTCATCAAACCCAAGAGTTGAAATCCTCATGAAATCCCATGATCCTAGTAGACAGGCTTTCCAGTAGGAAAGAAGCAAATACCAAATCAGAAAGTTAGTGATGTTTTTGTATGCGCAACTTCAAGATCATCAGCCACAGAAAGGCAAGAGGACAGCAGTGAGTAACCTTTCTTGCCCAAAGTCCCAAGTTCAAAGCCAATAACCCCTTTTAAGTAAGGCTAATTCAGCCTTACTTAAGTAACTACAATAAGTGAATTCCTTGCACTTCTTGCACAATATCTATTTTTCACACTAGAATTTCACATTACTATTGTAAGTTTAGAAGGAGGATTGCAGTTCTGCATGTAATCACACAAATTAGTTATATTTACCTGCTCTCACGGGGGAAAAAACCCAAGGTGTTTCTATTTTAAAAGGAACTGTAGCTCGAACAGACTTTTAGTTTTGTAAACACATTTCTTATTAAAGTACTGAACAATCATAAAGCGACACACCATACCTAAGTGAACATCACTGACCTGGGGATCACCAGATCTCTGTCTGCCAGCCCCACAGCAAAACACCGGCTTCCCTGGGTGGACCGAAAGCAGTTCAGTCTTCACTCAACCCTTTTTCAATCTGACAAACTCAAGACCTGGACACCGCAGTTAGGTATCCTGCTACTGTAGAGAGCTGATCTCTCTCTCCAACTGAAGATGCACTACAACTCGGCTACCTTAGATCTCTGTGACCCATTGTTGGGAAATCTGCAGTTTCACAGGGTAGTGTCTCTAAATAACTGTTTTTCTTGGTTTCATTAAGTTGTGTATTTGCTTTAAGAAACATTTCTTCACCGCAGAGTCAAGGGACTACTGTGATGTGTTCCTCGGTGATTTCTCATCGCACAGACAGAAGTGCTTCTGCAAAGAGACAACCAGAGGGTGGGCAGTAAGTCTGTGACCCAGCTGATCAGCTCTGTCCCCGGGAGGGTGCTTCCCACTCGTCACCTAGCTTGGTTCCCCTGGAAGGCTGCCCACCTCTCTGCCCAACAGCCGCAGCAGCACGGCCACCCCGAGGCTTGCCCAGCGGCCCCCCGCAGCCGGCTACCCGCAGGGATGGCTACGGGTGTGACTGCAGGACACCCCAGCAGAACCCGGCCACCCGTAAACCCACGGGCTTGAGCTTTAACACTACTGCAGGCAGCCACACAAACAGGTCCGAGTCTGAGCTGGATTCAGGTCTTCAAGCGGGCTGAAGCCTGGCTTCTCCTATCTCCGCTCCCACCGGCGACTCGGCCCACGCGGGTGTCTCTGCGCCCCTCGCAATCACATCTCCCAACGGCCACGCCAGCATCGCAGTGACGAATCCCTCTCCGTGCCTTTACACCCCCCTCAGCCTGTGCCAGATGCAGCAGGCCATGTGAGATGCAAATGCTTTCACACCTACGTGTTTTGTTTAATCAACCACAGATGCTCAGATTGATTGAGCAGTGATTTGCATAGATCAGCGTGATGTCAGCGTTTGTAATACAGGAGGAATATCATGCCAAAATCCACCCCGAGGAGGTATCTACGCACAAACTGAACAACAATTGGATAGATTTTAAAGTAGAAAAAGAGACCCACATTTAAAAAATTGAGATCTTCAAGTCAGATTTATCAAATTTTCTCAACCACGTCCCCTCTTGCAGGCTTCTTTCTTCTTGTCTATCTGGCGACATCAAAAATTTTCCTCCTCACCTTTCCTAGAACAATTACAACAGCTGTCAAGGCTGTCACTGTGACCAGATCCACCTGAAGTGAAGAAGATACACACTGCAAAGTAGGTATTTCTATACACTGTAATTAGTATCTTCCTCGGAGCAACTTGTAGGTAAAGATAATAAGTTTTCCTATGAAAATGTTCATTTTCTTAACAAAAAAGTGTAATATTAAGTGGAAATTATTTCAAAACTTCAGTTTAAAAGTAGTAAGAGTTGTCCAAAAGAGGTCGAAATCTGTAGAGATTTTTTGCCAAGAAAAAGTAATTTTTTAAAAAATACTTTATTTCAGATAAATAGAAATTGTCAGCATTTCTAAGCAGCACTAATCATTTTTCTCCTGGCCTAAATTCCAGACAGCTACAAGATTCACTTTCGTATTTCAGTAATTTGCATAGTGACTACCTTTATTTAAAATGAATTTTAAAAGAAGGCCCGGAGTGTGTAACTCAAAATGATGAACAAGAGAATTAAATTAGGTGCTGTATGTTCTTCCTGAATTCAAGTTAAACATTTTGTTGAAATACAGTGAAACACAGTGAATAGGTTAGTGTAGACAGGCAATCATGCCCACTTTATCATGTAAGAAATTCATACCTATTTTACAGCCAGCCCCAGTAAACATCTATCAAAACAGCAGGGTGGGGAACTTCACTCGCAATGTGAAACGGTTACCACGACCAAAGGACGCAAGTGTAGTCAGCTGTCATGAGATGCAAGTACTACAAACAGCAACACAAACCCCAGGTACTTCAAAGCGTACATCAGACTGCTTTCTGCAGAACTTCAGAGAGACTGGCAACATTATCATTACTGTGCCAATGTGCAAAACTCAGGGGTTTTTTCCCCTGAAGTTTCAAAACAAGATCAGGTAGACACTTCGGGATTGACTCATCTATTTTACTGCCTGCTTCCACACACCAACCTTTTTTTTTTTTTTATTCCCCCTCCCTTTCAAAATAACAGTCCAGGACCACATCCCAAACATCACTCCACCAGCAGATACCAAAATCCAGGACCCCCCAATGCAGCTCAGGCATTACTTGGCACGGCACATCGGCTACGAGTTTCTTTCATCCTCGGTTTACCTCCTCAGAGGATGACAAATGGTTTTCAGCGCAGACTGAAAACTAGCTTGGGGTTGAAAAACCCATTTAACTTGTTTTGAAACGTAAATGTAAATTTCTATTCTGGTAAGACTGAACAGGAATCTCAATTCTGCATCAGAACACTGTTATAATATTAAGTACAGAGACATTTTGTTTCCTAAACTGGTCTCTGTTTTATCTATTTTAAATAGTAAACACAGAGAATCAAGAGTGAATTCAGAGAATATTCTAATCAGTGCATATTTAAATTTTACTCCACGAAGCTGTCCAGTTCAGTGCCCTATGAGTCAACCTACCTAACCACTCCTGGCAGTAACAGGTATTACTGACTGATTTTACTGCTCTCTTGCAGATGTTTTGTTACCATGATGTTTGTTTTTTCCTTGCCCAAAAGCCTTTTCCTTTCTAAACAAAAGTTGGTATATTTCTAAGAGTAGCAAATTTCTAAATGTAGCTTTAGCTGGCAATTAAAATGTACTTTTTGCTCCCATTAATTTTCATTGGAATCTGCACACACTGATGAATCTCCCCATACTTCCACTAGAAAAAGTAAAGCTATTAATAAATGAAAAGTGAAGAACATATGAACAAAAAAATTCAACAGACAAAATCACAAAATACACAATCCTGTCCTCAAACATCAGGACAACATTTCAAAGGTGAACAAATTCTTGAGGAAAATGCAACCAGTCTGTAGGAAACAACGCCGGGAACAGCGATGCTGGCAGAAAAAACATGCATTCACTTACTGCTTCTGAAATACATGAATATGCACTTTCCTCTCTATAAAATGACCAATTTACCACTCAGAAACTGCAAAGGATAATTAATGTACACAGTTAAAGAGAAAGGAAAAGAAAAAAAATTGTTTCATGGATGCAGCAAGAGAATTTTTTGCCTGAGGCTACATTAGCCAAAATAAGAAAGTCCACTGTACAATATCTAATTTCATGTATGAATGCTGCTCTGGGTCACAGCTCTATGCTCTTTCCCAAAAATTCCCTGTGAATCTGGCCCATTCACCCTTCTAGCCCAGCCTAAAATATTGCTTTTTATAAACCACTTGGAAAACTGGTATCCCAACAGCCTCATAGGTTTTTATGAACAAATGTGTCTGTCTAACCTCATATTGCATTTGTAACATTTTTCATCCAAGAGGAGTAAACAAGATGATGCAAAGGGCCATTACTTCCAGATTCAGGCAGAATGGAGAGGAGTGTTATTGACAGATGAAAAATTGCTCCTATTTTTGCCAGCAAAATTAAGATGTCTGCTGGAACAAAATGAAAACTCCATTCAATTTCCATTAAAACTATTTTTTTTTCCTTAAATAACAGAACTCAGATTCATTTTGGGGAAACCATCCTCAGGGCCAATTAAGATACAGTTTATCAGGACAAACACTGTCACTTTTTTCTATTTCAGTTTAGGAACAGCAAAATTGTTCAAATATGTCCTATATTACGTCCTGGAGGACTGAACTGTATGCTTGAAATAAAATGAGGGCAGATAACAAGGCTCCAGAACAACAACTTTAGGGCTGGCTTACACAGGACAGTGTAGTAACATGTATAAGCAATTAATTATCTTCAACTTATTTATCTACATTAGCATGGCATTTTCCTAGACTAATACAATCATGCTTCTGATAGAAAGTTAGCTGGGGTATCTCAGGAATCATGGCTGCATCCACGTGGACACATCTTCTGATGTTCTGTTGTATAAACACACTGATTCACCAGTTTCAGCCATCAGTGGACAGCCTGCATAGGCAAATCGGGCACAAGCTAAGAGGCAAGGCAAAATAAATCCAGTACGAACTTGCTCTATGCACCTGTGGAACTGCCACGATTCCAAGTGAGATAAGCTGCAACTAACAGTTTTATCAGTCTAGACTAAAGATTTAGATTGGCTTGCAATCAACTGCTTCAAATAAGGCAAATCTCCAGGACAGAAGATGAAAAAGGAGAGAGGAAAATCAGCATATGAAAACTTCTTTATAGATATGGCATATCTTCATGGAATCACTGAATGGCTGAGGTTGGAAGGGACCTCTGGAGGTCCTCTGGTCTGAGCTCCCTGCTCAAGCAGGGCCACCCAGAGCCAGTGGCCTGGACCAGGCCGAGACAGCCTCTGAATAATCCCAAGGTCAGTGACTTCACAGCATCCCTGGGCGACCTGTGCCAGTGCTCAGTCACCTTCACAGTGAAAAAGTGTTCAGGAGGAACCTCCTGTGTTTCAGGTTGTGCCCACAGCCTCTGGGCCTGTCACTGGGCACCACGGGAAAGCGCCTGGCTCTGTCCTCTCTGCATCCTCCCTTCAGGTATTTGTAGACATTGATGAGATGCCTCTGAGCCTTCACTTCTCCAGGCTGAGCACCCCCAGCTCTCCCAGCCTTTCCTCATGGGAGAGATGCTCCGGTCCTTCATCATCTTCATGGTCCTTCGCTGGGTTCTCTCCAGTAGCTCCAGATCTCTCTTGTACTGGGAAGTCCTAAAAGACACTTCCCAAAAGACACTTTTCAAAAGACACTTTTCCAAAAGACACTTTCTCAGTATGAAAGCAGTAGATTTCTCCAAAACAGCAAAGAATGAAGATTTACTTGAGATGGTTAATATAATCTACTTTATCACCCGAAGATATTAAGCCTTTTTGCTTTAAGGGGTCAGTGCTATTATCAGTTCCCCAAAAAAACTCCACCGAAGACTCTAAACAAGGAAAATTTTTATGCATACCAGAGACAGAATTATACATATCTTTTTCACACAACTTTTAGCTGTCTTCTAGAAAAGGCTCGAAAACGACTAAAAAGGAAAGTTTATTAAATTGTTTACTGCTCAAATACATTCTGAAGCAAAAATAAATGCCTTGCCAGCTGGTGTTCCTGTGCTCTCTGCAAAGAAGCAGTGTTCGACACTTAGCTCATAGGACTCAAAATTCTTCTTTCTGCCTTTTTCTTTCCCCTGTGCTGTCAAGTTTTTTCATAACATTTCCTCTTCAAAAAAGCACGATCAATAAATAAATTCTTGATATAGCTGTTTGCATAATGTCATGAACACTGTGGGAGAGAGCACGAAGTGATCCTTAACCTACCCCTCACTGCCCGGGCCAGGAGCAATGTCACACGAGGGAACAGACCATGGCAGGGTGCTGCTTGCAGCCCCTGTTGTGTCCCAGACCTGAAGACCCACGTGCCCAACCTCATTAATTGAGAAGCTTCCCTAACCCTTTAAAAGCTGTAATTTCTGAAGTTTGAAAGGAGAGGCAAAATAGGAGAAAAAAGCATATGCTAGAGTCCTCTTTGCTATCCGGAAGGAAGGAACTTGATAAAGAACTGGTAAAACCAACATTTATTTTAATGAAACCAAAGACAGGATATCAACTTTTAAACTACTCTCTGCACAAATTTTTCCAGTCTATGTTGGGGAAAAAAGTAACAGCAAGAACATGTTAATTTTGTTCTAGCTTAATAGTAAGTTATTTATAACACACTTCAAAATTTTGGAAGGTTATATTATGGAGTCTGAGTTGTATTGTCTATTGTTTTACAACCAGGTGCAGGAAACTCAAGCAGAGCCAACATGCTTACTGAAAAAAAAAAAAAAACCAACAACCCAACCCACAACCAAAAACCTAACCAGAAACCTCTGGATTGCAGAACATGGTTTTTTGTACTTTTCTCCCATATTTTAGCAAACGTAGGTATTCCATAAATTAATATATACTAAGCATAAGTGGAGACACCCGCCCATTTGCCTTATGTTTGTTCTTCTATAAATGTTAGTGCCTATCCGAGGCTCATCTTCCAAGGGAAACTCCAAACTTACCTTAAAATTGTTCTGTCTTGCTAGCTGATTTCATATTAAAGACGTACGCCGTTTGATAGGGAAAGGCAAGCTTTGTGACACAGTCTGGTCTCTGTACTTCAAAGAGACAAGAAGTCGTCTTGCTTTTCTGAACAGACAAGTAACAGAAAACTATGTGGCCTGTTCTTTTTTCTTACTCAGTTCTTGCAGACCAGAAACAGAGTCACCTACTGAAGACATCGCACTAGGGAGGGCATTCGCCAGGTCTTAAAGAGCTGGAGAAATCCAAGGAGCAACAGTACAAACACTACGAACAAGAAAGTGTATTTTAATCTAGATGAAATGGTACTGATTTCAACAAGCAGATGCCAAATGTGGTACCTTTTTCCAGCAGCAGACTGTGTTGAACAACCACAGGGGATTTGTTAGACAGCTGCCAATTCTGAACGGGATGCTTTTCTGATCTTGCGCAGTAACGGCCAAAAATTTGCTTAATTTTAGCTTTAGGTCAGGTAGTCCAACACAAAGCCGGTGTCTGGGGAAGTTATATTTATGTACCACTTATCTGTTCTTCCCCTCAGAAAATTCATTACCCTGTTTTCCTTCCTGCTTAACCTTAACCTCAACTTCCAAAGAAGTATCAAATTCCGCTTACACAGTGTTCTTTATAATTAGACACAAATTATTCAAGAAGTTCAATTATAACATTTTCTGCTGTAGCATCTAAAAATGCTGGATATTAAAAAAAAACTTTAATCATCCTGAAAAAATACTACGCTGTCACCGTTCTATTCCATGTTTTAAATTCCTCTAAGCAGAAAGAAATACAAAGACCGATATATCAATCATTACGATGCACATTGCCATCATTCCATGGATTTTAAAAGTAGGGTTTCAATTGTCTTGTAGTGTTTAGGATACACTTGTCAATTAAGTTTTCATCTATGGTGTTGGATACAGTAAAGCTTATTTTATAATAGATGGGATTTAAATTATCATATATTCATTACCAATGTAAATACTCTCCAAGTATGTTCTGTTGTGTTCCTATGACTTTAACTGTGCATATATACTATAAAATACTAACATAAGATATTAAAGATGCACATTTGTGAGTACAAGGTGAGTACAATACGAGCACAATACATACATACATGCACATGAAGCAGGCAGAAGAGGTGTTCTGATCCCCGAGAGTCTGTGATGGGCAATGTACACAACATTACAGTGCAGATGCTTAGGCTATCCAGTTTGTTTACGTACTATTCTAACAGAAACATATTGCAACACAAATATATCAATTATTGCGAAGAGCTAAAACAACCTGCCAAACCATTCTCAGCCTAGAGCTTCTAAGACATGCTAAGCGTCCGACACCTATTTTTATGCTCCTGAAGCTTTTTCCATATTAGTATACATTTTCAACCAAATATAGGCGTTGAGAGAGTTTGCTATCTTCACATTCATCTTGTTTTTCCCTCTCAATTGTCTCAAATCTTTCTCTTTTAATTCTGCTGTCTGCTAGCAGGTCATCCTCCCATTCTCATTTTCCGCATTTTATATATTTCCTTCTTCGGTCATTCACTGGCACTTGTCAACAAAATTTACCCGTTAACCTGCTTGCTGATGTTGACATTTTCCAGGAATATGTGCGTCAGTTTACAAGGAACTTAAATAAAATGAAAAAAATGCAGGTTTCCTGGAAGATGCTAAATTAGAAGTCCCTTATGCGAAATCTCTTCAGTTATACAAAGACTGGGCACCCGGTGTAATGTCCTGCCAGGCAAACTCGAGCGCTGCCCTTTGTGCTTTCATGTCAAGTGGCTTTTTCCATCATCAGCTTCTGCTTCCACAGGCCCAGGTTTGGGAGTTATGGCGCTGCTGGTATTTGGGAGGATGTTTTGGATTGGTAAGCAGTTACAATGGATCACTGTTTGCTGGAGAGCCCTCCTGTTAACAGGGAACTCTTGCTCTCTGGCTTTTTAAATTTGCTTCAGGAGCTGCTGGGCTTTTTTCCCTTTTATTTCCCTTTTGTATAGTTTTATTTATTGCTGGCTTCAATCATTAGGAAAAGCGGACAGCAGCAACTCTTCAAGACACAGCTATGTTTTCTTGCTTTTCAACATGTCTCTCTGTAATTTTCCTCCAATCCATATATTTTAGGTTGGAGAAACCTGTTTGCACGATGGCTTCCCCAGGGAGACACTTCCAAACCTAACCGACAAAGTTTCTTATTTAATACTTGGTCTTTGTTTCCCTTCTGAGAAAAAAGAGTGTCAGATCTTGTACAGCTGGACAATTGTTGGTGGCAGACAGGTCATAGATCCAGAAGACTGATGGCCGCATTCCCACGCACCAAGAACACACCAGATCTGAAGATGCTCAGTACTTTTGAAAACAGCTGGAACACACACACGATCCCAATGAAAACAAGGGACATAATGACCAAACTAGACAGTTTCCTATTTTCAGCGAAGAACTTTTCATCCCATCTAGCACTGTTGCACTCACTCTATAGATCATAATCACACCTCCAATAAAAAGTGACGAACATTATCACAAATTACCAATTTAGGTAATTTGGATATTTTAATGTCAATACAGGCTTCAAAATCCTAATTTTCCTGTTTGGCTCAGAAAACAGACAGCCTTAAAAAACAACCTTTTTTACAAGGTCATATCATAGGTCACATTTTCCTTTGAAATATGCTTACCTGACGAGAATATTTTTTAAAAACCATAAAGAATTAGGATATAAGGCCAAACCTAAGGACTGAAGAAAGCAATAAAACATAGGATACTTCAGGTTGGAAAAGACCTTTAAGTCCAGCCTCAAAAGACTTCAAGTTCAACTATTAACCTAACACTGCTAATACTACCACTGAACCATGTCCTTCATCGCCTCGTCCACATGTCTCTTAAATACCTTCAAGGATGGTGAGTCAACAACCAGCCAGGGCAGCCTGTTCCAATGCCTGACAACCCTTTCCATGAAGAAATTTTTCCTGGCACAACTTGAGGCCATTTCCGCTTGGCCTATCACTTTTAATTTGGGAGAAAAGACCAACACTCACCTCCCTACAACCTCCTTTCAGGTAGCTGTAGAGAGCGATCATGTCTCCCCTCAGCCTCCTTTTCTCCAGGCTGAACAACCCCAATTCCCAAAGCCGCTCCTCACAGGACTTGTGCTCTAGAGCCTAATAAATAAAACCTGAGGATTCAGACAAGCCAGATCCAACAATAACTTTGGGGCATTTCACATGGAAAGCTACTGGGGAGAAGATTAGTTTCACTATAACCATTCTGTTTTTTGCAAAAGCATGCACTGAGTTTTTTTCCAGTTCACTTATCCAAAAGTAAAGTTTTGTTCTAAAATAAGTGTAGATTTGGCCTTGTTACAGTCAATAAGGAAAAAAAATGCAGAAGAAAATGTAACCTGTAAATACTGAAGTGCAGCTACACTAGAAAGAGGTGAAAGATGACACTGAGGCAGCAAAACTAGTCTCTGTTAGGTTGACTTTGAGAAAAAATACCGTGCCCTGCCACCTTGTAATCAGCTGAGGAAGGCAGATCTAAAGAGAGAAATGAAATCTAATGGAGTTTTCCAAGAAAAGAACAAAGGAAAGAATCAACTGTACTCATTTTATTGAAAATCATTAAGAAGTATTCAAAGAAACCAATTGCCAGAGTTTTTTTCCTGAAATGAATGACTAAAACCTACTGAACCAGAACACTGATGGAGGCATGGTCAAAAACTGCTTTTGAAGATCCATGTGGATTCACTGAACAGTGGATTTTAATAATGATTTAACAGGTTGAAATTAATAAATATTTGATACTGAATATTATATCTCATACAACACATGCTGGCATTAAGTATAAATGTTAATAAATAGGGGGTTGGACTAGATGATCTCCCGAGGTCCCTTCCAACCCTGACTATTCTGTGATTCTGTAAATATTAACTTAATTTTAATTAACATGAGTTTATTAGTTTGTTTATAGTAGTATTTAGTTTATCGTGTCTGTGTTGTCCTTTTGAGTAAACGAACTTCAGCTGATGCTCTCTTATTGGTGGGTTTTTTCACCCTTTTTTCCTCTCACACCCTTTTCGACATAGCAGTTTAATTAATATGTATTTATATGAATAAGTGCCATCCTGGAGAATTTAACTAAACACGCTGAATGAACCCTGTTTCTGAGAAGAACTCATCAACACACCAAACTTCCGTTGAGCTTCATTTCCCAGAGTACAAATCCCTCCTTCAGCTCACTGTAACATTTGACTTATCACTGGGAATGTACAAAGTTTATATTATGCTTTGTGGAAAAAAACTGTAGAACTCAGCTCAAGTTCATACAGACCCAAATGACCTTCTCCAAAAAAAACTTCTTAAGCTTCCAGAAAACAGCTCTTTGTGATAAACCGGGTATTTTAAGTAGAGTTCTAGCTCTATAGGGCTCTTCAGTAAACACAGCCCCTTCCAGGACACTATGGAGACTACCTCTTACTGGTGAGAGAATATGAACAAGTTTAAATAATATAAATATGTTTATAAAGAAGATGATACAAATCTTTTAAAGCTGGAACTACTCATTAGACAGTGGCGCATTCAAGCATAGTAACCCTGTGATCTGACGTGGGTCTGCAAAATCCAGACTTTGACCCTTAACTGGCTCCTGAAAACTCCTCCTACGGCAGCCAGGGGGAACGATTTCAAAGAACAGGAGAGTTGGAGAAGGGAGCCCAACGGATTTTTTTCGTTAAACTTCTCATGGCTCAAAACCTGGCATACAACACAGGGCAGGATAAAACTCCAACAGATACAGCACTGAATAATCCTTTGTTCATTTTATTCTAATATATTTTGCCACAGAGAACAGAAGCAATACTGTTAGACTGGAATATGTCACCAAACTTGATTCTTTTATCTGAAACCAAAGTCTAAATGACTCCTTTTATTTGCCTTGCTGGTCCGTTGTCCCTCTTCAAGTGCCTGAATGAATGCAAGGAAGCTCAAAGCTGTCCAATTTCCAGATGTCAGTGGACATCGCAACACCCATACTTTGAACAGAAGGAAGTGGATTGATTTGGTTAAAAGGATTTTAGGAGGTAAAACATCAAAAGATGGCAGGAAGCAAGAAGGAGGGGAGACCACTGGCTAGTTCCAGCCTTGGCACCGACCGAAACGAAGGGAGATGAAGCAGGATTTAACAAGCCCCTTGCACTGCTTTGCTCAGCAATGCGCAGCTCTAACAGTAGGAACGATTCAGGGAAAGGAAAGCAGTTCACTGAAGTTCAGTGCTTCTACTTATGAGCATGAATTCAAGTCCTCACAACTGGTACCACCATACTATTTGTTTTTAATGTGCTTATTTTCAGCCAATTCAAGTTATCAGCGTATCTCTTTATCAAGACTATGGTTATCCTACAATGAGCAATTCCTTACATCCTGCTCTCCCAACCTGGAATTTACTAAAGCTTATCCAATATAGAGATTTGCTGTAACATGTATTAACTACATCAAGAAACATTTTTAAAAAGCCCCCTTTATGCTACCAGGTACCAATTTTGCTACTCTGAATGTCCACACTAACACGGCCTTCCTGGATGCTCTCTGTGTGTCCAGTTCTCAATTACTTTTGAAATGAAAATGGAAAGTAGTATTTTTATTATATTTACTGAAGTTACTGAAGACATGAACACAAATACAAACACAAATAGTATTAAAGCACAGCTTCCTTCACATTCATGCTATTTAGCCCTCCTCACCATCAATGGTGGTCATAACTTTGACCTCTTTTTCCTATTCCTCAGGCCCACCCGCATGGCCAATGGAGCTGCAGCTGAACAGGAGCCGTGCGCACGCTGCCAGGTCCCTGCTGTTCAACTTGCCAGGCAATCACACATCTGAAACAGGCTCAATACTGGAAACACTTTCTTTTCTTTTCTTTTTTCTTTTCTTTTCTCTTTTCTTCACTTTTCTTTCTTAATGTATGAATGTTCTCTATATTTAGTACTTATGAAAGTAACAGACAAGATGAATAATTAGATATTCAGCAGGGCTAAATCAACAAAGCTCCTCTGGACTCAGTTGACAATGTATGTAATTTCAGTGCAACATTCTTCCCACCCAGCCCTATCAGAGGGCCCCAAACAACTCCAGTTATAGATCTTTTTAATCACTGCCTAATTTAGGAGTGAAAGAAATGATGCCATGTAAGAAAGAACGAGGTCTATTTTCACCACTAACCTGAGCTGAGACACCATATAGGAGGAGCAATTAGGACCCTTATCTTTACCACTTAATTTCCCAATTGCTTTTCCCGGTTTTTAAAACGATGGATTACATCTTCTTGTTTTCTTCATGAAAACGCAGCAAATACAATCAGGCGCCCTAAATACCCTGCATCTGAATAAAGGAGAATCTGCGGTGCTGCCCCTGGAGCACACAGGCACAGCGGCTGACCGCAAAGCCAGCACCACAAACCCCACAGCTGACTGTTGGGTTCTACCTACACAACTCCTGCAGAAACAGTAGGAACCAAAAATCCCAAGGAGTCACAATAAACTGACTTGAAGGCAGCCAGCAGGAAGGGTGGCTGGGAACACGTGCGCACGCAGGGAGTTTTGGACAGCGACAGCTACGCGAGCCAGGGCAACTTCTTTGGGAAATCCAGCAGCTTTTTCTTCCCACAACCTGCCACACCTCCTGATTTCTTCCCACCAGCTGACTCGTCTGGCAGCATCGCTCTACCTACCGCAAGTTATCCATCTTCCAGTCTCCCTACCAAATCTCACCCAATCTGTTTGCTCTCAGACTAGTCTTGTCCTTGTTTCCCCATCCTTCGTGGACACACCTAAAAGGCTCAGCTGTTTTTCCTAAGGATTGTCACTGTTTCAATAACCCCAGTGTGGTATTACGTGGAAGTCTCAAGCCTTTAAAGGTTTTAAGGTCTTTAAAGGGATCTCCTCCAGGCCATATACACTATAAACATGTAATGTAACAAATTAAAAGCTCTGTCATAATATAATTATTCCTATAGGTCGTGGCAATAATGTGTAAAACTGCAGTGCAAGGTAAGGGCTTCATGTCCATGAAATACAACATGTTTTATCCATGCCTACCTGCAATATGCTACATCTGCCAAGGGCCAGCAGGCCCAGAAAACAGCCTGCAAGGGAATCAGATGGAGGCTAGGAAGCCAGGATGTTGCTTTGATACCTGTTTAAAAAATATTGACAAGATTCATAGGCCAGTGGTAAGATTCAGAGACCAGGCTGTTGCCTTTAGAAAGCCAAGTGATTCAATCCCACAGAAAAGAAATACCTCTGCAACTGAACGGATTAGATGCTTGCTCCTCTTTATATCTCTTTATATATTGGGAGAGGACTTTTTACAAGAGCCTGTAGTGATAGGACAAGGGGTAATGGGTATAAATTGAAATCAGGGAGGTTTAGATGTCAGGAAGAAATTCTTCACAGAGAGGGTGGTGAGGCACTGGAACAGGTTGCCCAGAGATGTTGTGGATGCCCCATCCCTGGATGTCTTCAAGGCCAGGCTGGATGTGGCTTTGAGCAACCTGGTCTAGTGCAAGGTGTCCCTGCCCATGGCAGGGGGGTTGGAACTAGATGATCTTTAAGGTCCCTTCCAACCCTAACCATTCTATGATTCTATTCTATGATATCCAAGTACCTTTAAATGACCATCTTGCACCCCAGTCCTCTACCACAGAAGGAAAAAAAAAGAAACCCAACACTATGCTAAAGTCTTCAAACACTTGTGTCTTTATAGCTGTGCTCATTTCAGTTACATTTCACAGTGGTTTTGGTCAGCAAGCTCTCCCTCAGAACGCTGTACTTCACCACAGAGCGATGCACCGTTCACGTGGAAATACGCCATGTGGAATATAAGGGGTTTTTTTGAAGATCAACAGTTTAGGAATGCAAGTTACGTGGGATCATCACCTATACCTGTCCATATGTAAGGAACACTTAAACCCCTAGTTTCCAACACAGTGCCCGTGCTTTCCCTTCCGTTCCCCAGTGTAATGTTTTATCACTACGGATCACGCGTAGATGCAGCTTCGGGCACAACATGAGGCAGAAAAGCCCAATTATGTTTCTGATTTTTTTTTTTTTAAACTGAGATAAGCAGGTCACTGAGAAAATCCCAATAACTGAATTTCTTTTTCAGATTCATGCGATGAACACAGATTTTTAAACCTCTAAAAGCTGTTTCACATCTGCAGATTTCTAGCGGTTGGTGATCCCACCTTGAAATCAGATTTTCTCTGGAAAATCCCTTCTGGAGTTGGTTTCCCCCCTCCCACCGCTTGACAACCATAATTAATTAGAGGAGAGGTGTGTGTGCGCGCGTCTGTCTGTCTGTCTGAATAATGGAATGAGACACAGCTGGTAAAACTAGCACAGCGTAAATGTAATGTCTTGACCACTTGTCGCTATTACAAAATCCTATGGCATTTTTCCCTTGTGTATTAGTCTCGCAATGGGGATAATTACATTCTGTCTACCAAATCCTTAGTTTAAATAGCTACTATGGTCACATATAGAAAGATATTTGTGTGTCTAGCTCCTACTTAAGCGACTTAGCTGCCGCTGAAATCGGGGACAAACATAGCTTTTGAATATGGCTTATATATGGCATAATTAAAGGAAAGAATTTCTCTAAAGAGCCTATGCAGTCTGTAGTTTAGTAAGGTAAATTTTGTAGTAAGCTAAAAATATATACTTCTCCTACAACAACCAGTTAGCCACCTAGGCAGAATATGCTATAAAGTCTACTGTTGCTTTTCTTAAGTCAGAGACCATCAGTGTCATGGAAAAGACCTTCTGCAAAGCAAGGTCTGAACTGAAATAATACTTTAGCTTCCTCACTAGAGAGGCCAAAAATTACAAATATATATATCTAACTGATATGGTTCAAACAAGTAGTTAAGTTCAGTGAGCCCTGCAGAATGAAGAAAGGAATCCTAATTATTATTATTACTGTCATCAAATCCAGCTCAGCATATTGCGAAGTACTGCAAAATTTTGTTACCTGTAGGTGCAATTCAAAGATCTCTGAAATCCATTTTTATTATGCATAAACATTTTTGTACACAGTTATTAGCCTGACAAGTGATGTCTTTATAGAATCTATAATAGAAAGTGTGGCCAGATACGCAACTGAAGTGTTCCAGGCAATATGGAGAAACAGTTGTGCTCATGTAGAAATCAGGCTTTCCAACAGAGATCTCTAAAGCCCCATTTGTACTTGAAAGATGTCTCTTGTTTCGCCTTATTTTTTGCTAGCGAACACCTCTCTCATCTGTATTCTGAAAAACACACCTTTCAACTGTGGGAGGAAGAACAGTGTTTTAGCGTTCTGTGGGGTGGGAAGATAAGGAAGGGGAGAAGGGGATGGGGGAAAGAGGGATTGTTTCCCCAGTTACCTGGAAGATTAGAAGCACTCTTCTAATTCACAAGCTTTTTCATATGGATGTAGAAGGAAGTTGTTTCAGGAAAGTGGGAGAAACATTTTACAAATGCAGAAACTGTATCAGAGAAAAATCATATCTGCATTTGTGTTCTGGCAGCGAATTTGGAGTCGCTCTTTCTGATCTACAGATGTGCCTTTTACCTGGAATACAGCACAGTATAGAGTAGCAGATAACTTAAAACCACCGTGTGGCAACACCAACTGTGCTGTCTGTTTCCGCCTATTCCTATTATAATGACAGGTAGGACTGAAATGTACCATGGATCTAGACTTCATGAAAAAGACTGTTCTAGAATGTATGTACATGTGTGTGCGTGCATGTATGTATTTTTAGGACACAGAGCAGTTGGAAATACTAATACTTCATATTGAAATTCTTAGAGATAATACAGTAAAATATGAACTTCTGGAACAGGTTGCCCAGGGAAGCTGTGGATGCCCCATCCCTGGAAGTGTTCAAGGCCAGGCTGGATGAGGCTTTGAGCAACCTGGTCTAGTGGAAGGTGTCCCTGCCCATGGCAGGGGGGTTGGAACAAGATGTGCTTTAACGTCTCTTCCAACCCAAACCGTTCTGTGATTCTATCAAATTGCAGTAGTTTTTCTAAGGAGCCGTGCATCATACAGATAATATCATCACGTACATTCCCCAGCTATGGGAGAAATGGGCTGCTCTATGGTTCAGAAATGGGCTGCTCTTTGCTGGCTCTTCACTGAAAGAGGCACAGAAAAAACCATGAAGTGGGGGAGTTTAAAGTTGAGGTGGCACACACTGGGTTCATCAGCATGACAGGAAGCAAAACGGATGAGTCAGGTTTCCTCTCCAGTGTTAACCCAATGCTGCCCCTCTAAGGGTACAAGAAGCTGATGGCCCTGCACTTACAGTAACCTACACCAAAAAACTAATCTGTTGTAACAAGGAAGTTCTGGATACCTCACTTTCACAACAATTTTAATTGAAGCATGTTACTTATGGTACCATGTAGAGATTAAAAGACAAGTGTGAAACCCAGATGCAGGCCTGCACTCCAGCAATCGCACAAACACCAATGTTATTCGTCACTCCAGCCAGTAATTAGCAGATGGATGGTATCTGAGTAATAGTTGGCTGGTGCATATATGACCACACATCTGTTTCCCACCTCTGCATCACTCTGCATGTTCGCAGCCTACACACGGCTCTCTCTGAAAGTCATAATTAATGGAGAGCTTGTGTCGCAATAAGAAAGGGAACTGCCATCACCTCCTGCAAGAAGAGAAGATGTACAAATGCCACAGTTGAACATCTACGTATGGAGTCCAGTACATTATGTTTAAGGAGCGGGCGTTTCTGAAGGTCTGGTTTATTAACTACGTGAGCCCAATGGACAGAAGGGCTGTAGGAAGCTTCAAGGAATCAAATACCAATCCATATTGCAACACATTTAATTCTAAACTTTGCTTGCTTAAACCGGCTTCCTCTGCAATTCCTAGTACACGTTTCCCGCCGGCGTTCTCTCCTGTGCTGGGGATGCGCTCAACACCCCTCCCGGGGCTCCAGCCTGGTGTGCAATAGGTGATCCAGCACAGGCAGGCAGAGATACCACCGTTTTCACTTGTTGAGCAACTCCATGTGCCAGTCTCGCTCGTTAACCACCTCCTATGAAAAACAGATACAGGCAAGACAGTCCAGATTTCTGCTTCATAAGCCGTGACGGAAGGCTGTTACATGCAATATCAGTAATTACTTAGGAGAGGGAAACCACACATGAGGACTTTGATCGTAGCTGCACACAAACACTATTCCAAACCACTTACGACGACTTCGGTTTCACACCACACACGGGAACCTACGTGCTGTCCTCCTGCATGCGGATGTTCCATTCTCCAAGGGACTGATGAAATGTCCCCTCAAGCTCCCAACCCAATCTTGTAGTCAGAAGTAAGTTCAATGCCCAACACCTCAGCCTTTTACATTTCCTAACGACTCCTCTCTGGATAGACTACACACAAGCGGACTCAGTGCCCAGAGGTTTCCATTCTTTAAATACTGCAACATCCGTGCCCCAATGACGTTGCGTGGTAACGAGGAATACAGCCTAAAGACAGGATGGGTGAAAAAATGTCATTTTTATCAGCTTCAAATTGCACCGTGCAATCTTCTAAACTTATGACACAGCCTAAGCTCCTGACCCACTACTGTACAACACCCAGAGTTCTGTGTACCTTTTTATTTCCCCACTCTTTACCTAGACTCAAAAGTAAACAATAACAAACTTTTTGGTCTCTATTCATATCAAAGTCTGTTCACAACTTCTTTCTGCTGTTTTCCTTTTTTTTCCTACATCCGCAGCACGTTTCTGTACCGCAGCAACACATGAACACAGCATTCTAGAGAAAGGTGAAGTGTTGATTTATGTAACAGCATCAGAACACTTCACATCCTATTTTTATTGATTCAAGGTATTTTATCTGACCGCAACTATATTCTCTAAAGAGGTCTTCATTCAGCCCTTCATAGTGATGCTTTGGTCCTTTTTCTTAAATTACACAATTAATTAGGATCCAATAAGCTGTATTAATAGCACATACTTTACCCCCTAGTATGAATTACTTTGCATTAATCAAGATTGAATTTCATCCATCATTCTCTTGACTGTTGACCTCATTTGATTAAATCCTTCTGATATTCCTCTTCAGACTTCACTAACACACACCCAAATATCATTACATTGCAATATATTTACCATTTTTTAAGATATTCTGCTTCATTTATGGAATTACAGTTGACTGATGAAACTCACTCCTATTCTTCTGTCCCTAGTCACATTTTAATGCAAACTGACTTTTTATGTACCTACTTAGAAACTATTTAGAATATTCATTTTCTTGCTCTTAGATGTTGACATACAAGTGAAAATGTCAAGATAAATTTATTAATATTGGACAGTATGTGCTAATGTTAAAATACCGCATAAAACACATACTTTCTAAATTTTTTTCTTTAATTCACACTGTCAATTTATCCTTGTATTTTTTTTCCAGTGTAATACCCATTTTTCTGAGGTTATTACAGCTTAACATCTCTTTGCATGTTCTTTAACCACGTAAAAATTTCATCTTCTTTTACT
Source organism: Eurypyga helias (assembly GCF_000690775.1). Classification (NCBI taxonomy): domain Eukaryota; kingdom Metazoa; phylum Chordata; class Aves; order Eurypygiformes; family Eurypygidae; genus Eurypyga; species Eurypyga helias. The sequence continues at coordinate 22,355 of NW_010231065.1, forward strand.
ACTTCTGCAAAGCAGATGAACATCATTATCTCCATTTTATAAATAACAAAATTAAGGAAGAATACCAGTAATGATTTCATCAGGATTGCACAGTTGTGTCACAGATGCCAAGCAAACTTGAAATTGTTGGCGAGACCTATTCACTGATCACCAAGTCTTCAGTTCCTCGTACCATTTCAGTCCTTCCATTAGTTTTCTAACATCAGTGGAATTTATTTTCCCCATACATTATCTAAGAGGCTTCTCAAAAGGGAACGTGGTTTGAACTTGTGTTACACAGCACAGTAAATGCATTTTCTGGAGAATCACCGCCAGCCCCAACTACTCATCACGGCCAGTTGACTGATCATCTACACTGTAATAGCCTATCAAAAGTGACAGGTATTCACAGTGAGAGCTGCAGCTTATTACAGACAAAAGCCACATGCACCTTTCATCCCGGTAATTAAAACAAACAAGCCAGTACCTTTGTCAGGGAGGGGGGAAAAAAAAAGAGCAGGTTTGCAACATAATGATTCCTGACAATGTCTAGCAAATCTCTGACTGGTATGAACAGTAATTTCTTCAGGAATATCTGAATCTGCTGGAAAGACAAGATCATTTCCTATTCAAACAGATGAAAGGTTCTGCAAGGTAGCAACATCATTCTCGTCACTGGCTGTCATGCCCTGAACACAAAGAGACTGAGTACGTGAAGCACCATGAGATGGGTGACCAGGCTGACCTACCGGAGTGGAATACAGGCCACTGTAACTGTTCTCCAGGAAACTACCAACTCTCCTCTGGAAAACACAGCGAGATGACCCTTACATCAGACCGTGGCTCTACAGTTTCTCAAAGGAGATGGTTTATTCTGGCCAGATGAGCTAGGATTCGAAACTTACCACAGTAAAACTATCTGAAACGTAGTAGGAGATGTAGAGCATGAACTATCCAAGAGCTGAGAAAGCAATCCCCAACACCACATACCGGGGTGCACCCATTCTCACAGAACACCATGTTTGAATAAAGGCAACCCTAGCCCAACCAGCCTTAGGCCATACCAATTTGTTTATAGACGCTTACATTCGTCACCTCAGACCACAAAAAAAAAAAAAAAAGAACATTCTAAATCTTGGTAAAATATAAAAGAAAAGAAAATTGTTTTGGAGGACTGTGCTGCCGAGAACACAATAATATCACCATCAGCCCCCACACATTTGTTATTGCATTCAGCACAAGTGCCGGATGAACATCTGCACTGTAAAAATTCAGCCCATTAGCTCCTTCAGCTTGTTAGCATATTTTAATACTGCGATCACAGCTTTCTATTTCTGTCAAGGTGCTACTAGGTGCCAGACTCAGTATTCACACAGTGCGTCATTATTATCTCTACACCCCCCAGGTCTTTAATCTGTCTTACTTTTATGAAGCTATTACACAGCACTACTGAAACAGAAGGAAAGAAGGAGGAGAAATCTGAGAAGGAAAGAGGAAGCTACCAGTGTAGCAATAACGCTGGAAAGATAAGTAGAGCTGTGATCTTATCATGTATGGTTGGACTAACGTTGTGTTACAGACATCTCTCTCTAGCCTCTTAGACTGTATTGTTAAGTTAGAGAAAAGTCATCTGTCACATACAAAATGCAACTGATTTAACAACTCACGCTCCTGATCTGTCTTCCTTTAGCACCTAACAGTGGCTCAGTGTGGTCAACTGTCCCATTTATGGTCTAAATAGAATGTGAAAAAAAAATATTTTAGCCTTGATTTTAATCCTAAACATGTAATTGAGTGGGTATTTTTAAACAAAGACAGAAATCCCAATTTATGTTTTCATAAGAGCTGAGATGCAGATCTTTCCACGCTGCTGATTATTTTTCTTAATGCTAACCAGTCTGTATTCACTCCTTACGTTTGCATAACCACATGCATGTAAATAAAGCAAAAATGAGTGCAAGCCTGCAGTAAGACACACACGTACTCCCACAGCATCTGATGCCAGTGTGCTACAGTCACAGGTGGCAACTGTTACCTACATGCAGTAGGCTTTGTGAGCATTTGGTTTTTTAAACATCCAAGCAAATTTAAACCTACTTCCATCACAAGATGAACTGTGATTAATATAAATAAAATTAGATGTGAAGCTGTCACACAGTCCACGAATCCTGACCACAAAATCCTCAACACCACTCAAAAAAAAAAAAAAAAAAAAAAAAGGCAGTAAACTTAGAGAAATTAAAAATATCTGTTCCTCACCAAAAAAGTGAAAACACCCAGGCACCCAGTCTTTCAGGTTGACAGGAATGCAGCACTTTCAAGCTTGTGTCCCACATTCAAAATGCCTTAACACGCTGAATATAGAAGAAACCAACGTGCCCACACATCTACTGGTTAGCGAAGGGTTGATGGATCTTTTCTCATTCTTACACTTACGAAATGAGACATTTCCCCTTCACCTCAGTTCCTGCCCTTTCTAAATGCCGAATTCTCTCAGGAGGACAGAAATCCCATGCTCCTTGTGCAGAGCACTGCAGCATTCCTCCAAGGAGCCAGGTTTACTGGGAAAAGCATTTCTGTTTATCTGATTTGCTTATACTCTTTCACTTAGCATCTGCAACTGGCCAGTGCCAGATTCAATATTGGGTTAGCTGGGCCTTTGATCCGACCCAGGACAGCTGTTCCTATGAACTCATTTCACTAGCTAACATATTCCAATAAAGCCCCACATCTTAAGCCAAACTGGCCTTTGTTATTGAAATGTTTTATTACATTCTACTAGGACGGGTTCATTCCAAATGAACCCAAGCCCATGAGCAGTCACAAGAGACCCCTTCAGATGCTTCACTCTTCTGTTCCATTTTTCTGTAACCAAAAGTGACAAATGACAAGATTTTCAGCATGGAGGGAGAAGGAGGAAAGCAACAATTAGCTCTCAAACTCCCCAACTGTCTCGTATCCAGGGAAAGGTCTTCAAGAATATGCTTCAGTGAGGCAAGGACTAAGGCGTTTAATAACACCACCGTTTCACGGAAATCCTAAACCAGTCGAGGACAAGCCACCGCTGAATGGAGCCACTTGCACTGCCCCCTGCTTTGTGCCAGCACAGGTTTGCACAGCACCGAGAACAGCACCAAACACATGACACCCACCAAAACAAAGCGGAAGCTTCTCGGAGTTCCTCAGAACCAGAGCAGATCTCCAACTCAAATGTTTGTGGCTGCAGAAACATTTGCACAGGGACAAGTGAAGGAGCAACCACAGGGGACAACAAGGGCTTACTTGGGTTTCAAGCACTTGCAAAACTGTGGAGAAAATAGGATTTCTCAGACTTTTGAGTCTGAGCAAAATAGCTGCACACCTAATGGCCAAAGCAACAAGCAGCAGAAAATTTTCAGTGTGCATTTGTTTATATCAGAGCATACAAGCAAAATCCCAATTCACCTTCATCTCAGCTGTTACCTTAAAACAGAAGGACAAAATGAGCCTGCTTAAGAAAAATTCAGGTGGTTTGTTTCATCAGGGAGACGAAGAGTTTCCAGAGATAAAGGGTCAGATATGCATCTGCAGAATGAAAAGCAATCAAACATCACAGTCTGCAGCATTCCTAGAGATGGAAGGTTGTTTCACTCCATGTCCCTTTTTTGTGAGGAGCTTTTTACAATATATTTTAATTTTTGAAAAAGCTGCCTCAAAGCACGTTCTCTGAATCACTGTAAATCATACGAAAATACAAGTAATCTTCATACTACCTAAATACCTGAACAGCTTCCAATGCTGTACAGAAAATTGAGTTTGTCACTGCTCTTCTAGGTTTAATTATAGCCAAGTGCAAACACAGCACAAACGCAGTGCTCCTAATGAGCATTTACCAGCGATAACCAATGTGAATTGAATGAATGACAGGGAGAGCAGTGGCTTTAAAATTCACACAGGAGGATTTTGGAACTGCATCTAAAACTCACAGAGATTTAGCCAGGCAGCTCCTAGTACACTGTACAGTGGGACCCCTGCAAATGAAAATGTAGAGAGCAATACTTACTAATGCGGATTGAAAATAAAATCAACAGACGTTGCTCAGTTCCACTCTATACAATTTCGGATGTGGCGTCTGAGCACCTACTAGTCGTACACGAAATAATGTCTGAATAATCTCACAGTTTATTCTCTTCCTCTCCCCAGTGGTATGATACTGTGCTGTGGGTTTTGCACTTTAGTTTTAAGCCTGCATTGATGAAATATTTTTGCTACCGTGCACTTCCGGTGGAGAAATCAGTTTGAAAAAGAGTCCCCTCAGAGCCTGTGGGAAACCATTTCCCTGCCTCACAGTGGTCCACAAGGAGCTCCAGTCTTTTGCAGAGCCGGGCATACCTGTAAGAATGAAAGTCACATCATGCCCGGCACTACTGCTCTGAGATTTCTGGCCTGAAGTTTAGGAACTTCGTCAGATACATAAAAGCAGTCTTAATACACTTTGAGCACTTAAAATTCTCGTTTGCATCTGTAAGAGATCAGTAGCAGAAAAAAGAAACAGGAGAAAGCAAAAGCATTACCAGGCATAATGGTACTAAACCGTACTGTTTAGCAGTAAATGGAGTTTCCTAAAAGCTAACAGGCATTGAAGGAGGGGTGAATGAAGTGTGTATGAAGAACAAATACAAACAGTTCTAACAAATGTTGCTTCTACGTCTTGATTAAAGGTGATACAACTGACTTACATTCTTTGCGAATGAATAATAGAGCATTTCAGAGCTATTGAAATTCCCACATTTTCATCTGCATGGCACTGTGAGCTTTTATTTCTCTTCTCATTAACTGTAAAAATATGATTAATGTTCAGCTGGAAACTTTGTGAAATGGAAATTCCTTACCAGGAGCCGAGTTCAGCCCTGTTTGTAAGCAGATGCAAATACCTGATGTTGTACCAGCATATTTTCATGGTTGTTATTGGCCACGTACGTGTGTGTCTGGCTTGTCCGAGTTGCTAATACTGTAAGGCTCCATATGAAGAATGGGTAAACTCTAGCATTACTGAATTCCACTGCAGTGTTAGTATGACAGAATTCACGGGAACAGCATCCTACTTCATTTATTAAAAACCAGGAAATACAGTATTTTTAAAAATACGTACAAAATATTAAAGGAAAACATCAAATTCACCTTAATGCTTAGCTTTATTTTTTCAAATTTTCAAGCTTGTACTAATTGCTAAGGTTCCACGATGTGCTTCCAAAACATGCGAAGATGAAATGATTCCAAAACAAAGCCCAGGACCTGCTTATAGCACTCTGAGAAACAAGACTGCACTATAGGCTGAAAACCAGCCCGATTTTCTAAATAAAAATACCTATCTAGAATTTAGCTAGATGCACACAGAACTAAAATGCAGAACGCTATGGCTATGTCTGTAATACAAAACCCAGGGAACCTCTTGCTTTTTAAGCGTTAGCTTGTGTACTGGATTAAGTTTTTGACTCCACCAGTCAAAAAATATTTATCGCTCAAGCCTTCATCAAAAATACTTATTTATCATTCGCTGTGCTCAGTGAGAAAGGACAAGCAACAGCAGGAGAGATGACTGAACAGCGCAAAGATCTGCCCCAGGCTACGGGTCTCACCTGGGGTGACACAGCTTCTCCTTCCCAAACTGTGGGCAGCCTCCCGTGACCTCACCTTAACGGCCGGGGACACAGGGAGCCCCAGCCCGGGAGAAGAGATGAATCCTCCTGAACAAGTGGGCCAAATCAGGAAAAGGTAAGGAAGCACAGAAGCATTTTCAAGCGCATGCCGTGACCGAACCCATCGATAAACGCAGGTGACGGCACAGTTCTATGCATGTGCTTTATGGCCGGATGATGGCTCTCCCAACCCACCCCCCGCCAAGATCTATACTCCCAGCTAAATCACCCGGCAGGCCCTGGGCAGATGCAGCTGAAATCAATCGCGCCGTAACACCATCCCTCTCCCTTCCCACCCCGAAGCCCCCCGATAGCCAAGTTTCGGCCGAGATGGGTATCGAGCGGCTCCCAGCACCAGCGGGGCAGGATCAGGCCGGATCGCTATCTGATTAGAGGGGAGCACGTCCTGACTTTCCCCAGTCACTTAAGCCGGCGTCTCATTGCTCGTCCTTAGAGACCACAGCTCCACTCAGGCAGAGAGCGTCTAGACAGTATTCATGATCCATCTGTCTGGCACAGCCAGGCTGATGACAAACTCTATTAGACCCGAAACATTTTTTTTTTTTTTCCCCCAGCTCTTCCCTCCTCCCATCTCCCTTTTCCTCCGAGAAGCAGTAATCTGACACTGAAAATTACTATCATTGTTGCAATGCTCAAAATAGCAGTGCCAGACTTTCATTAACATCAATGCTAGACTGCTAAATATTTAAAGAAATGGATAAATTTCACCTGAAGTGGGACAGCCCGGCACACATGAAAGCAGAAGCACAATCAAAATGTAAATCTAAGCGGTTGTTTTTATCTGCGCAAATTCGGTGTCACAGTCAGAGGGGGATGCCAAAGGTCTCTTTAAACAAAATATTTTCCTTTGATTGAGCTTTCTGTTTTTAAAACAGAATCATTCTCCAGCCCCCTGCAGATCCCTACAAGGCTCAGAGCTGACAGGAGTGGGTGGGGGTGGTGAAAGGGAGAGCTATATATTTGATTTGTTTGGGTTTTTTTACCTTGCAGAGGAAAATGAACTCCTACAGCAAACTCTTCCGTGCCAAAACAGCCGCGACACATCACCTCCATCAATGCTGACAACTTGAAATTTGATGTAGACATAATTTTCACACGACAGGAAGGATTTGTTCTCCCTTATTTTAGCCTTCTTCAAATTCTCATGCATGTCAATAATTGTGTTTCCTGTGCCAACGAACACACGCGGATCACAGCAGAGGTAACTAACTACCTGTACTGTTTTCCACCAAACAATGAAAGAACTAAAATCTGCACCACTGCAACCCTTCTCAATTAGACATGACCTGGATACTGCAGTCTGCAAACAGACAACAGGCTACGCTTCCCATTTCAAAATCTAATTTACTTTTAGCAGGACAAGGCAGGCTGATCATTTGTTGCGAAACAAAGGAAAATGCTCGAATAAATGAACTGTGTCCTGCTAGAAGCAGGCACATTGTTTCAATTCCTCAGAGTCCAAATTTTGCAGGTCACATGGAGTGGCAAGCTGCCGCCAAGGCCAAGTCTGCAATGTTTAAAAACCTACTCTCCATCTCATTTTTCCTATTGTGGCTTTGTGCCGATAAATACACTCTCGACCTCCACGTCGTGTTAAAAGAACAGTCATCTCCATTATCTCAATCAATAAGTCTTCACAGCTGATGAAAATAAAACCAGCAAGCGGACCTACGGAAAGTGGATGGGGGCTACTTTGCAGGAGGCTAACCGTGGGGGAACATGCAGTAACCCCAGACTGTCCTCAGCGAGGAGGGGGATGTACGCTTCAACAGGCGCCACCAAACCCGTGTTAAAAATCCCAGTGTCAACCAAGCAAGCTGTTAACATGTTTGGCCTAAATGCCTTAGCGTGCACGCTTTGCCCAGCCTGCTGCATTGCACCTTGTGCTGTCTGAAGTCACACGCTAACACACCTTGGAGCGGGGGCGGATTTTCCCCAGCTGCCCTCCAATTTCTCTGTGCTACACAGACTAAATTGCTCTTGTAGCAGCACAATGAAACCTACTGACAAGTCAGCAGAGAATGACTAAAACAAAAGAGCTGCAGAAATACATGTTTTGTTTAACTTTCCACATGTGAGGCCACGAAGATGCTCAGAGGGCTGGAGCCCCTCTGCTATGGGGACAGGCTGAGAGAGTTGGGCTTGTTCAGCCTGGAGAAGAGAAGGCTCGGGGAGACCTTATTGCAGCTTTCCAGTACCTGAAGGGGCTACAAGGAAGCTGCGGGGGACTTTTTACAAGAGCCTGTAGTGACAGGACAAGGGGGAATGGGTTTAAATTGAAATCAGGGAGGTTTAGATTAGATATCAGGAAGAAGTTCTTCCTGGAGAGGGTGGTGAGGCACTGGAACAGGTTGCCCAGAGAAGCTGTGGATGCCCCCTCCCTGGAAGTGTTCAAGGCCAGGCTGGATGAGGCTTTGAGCAACCTGGTCTAGTGGAAGGTGTCCCTGCCCATGGCAGGGGGGTTGGAACTGGATGGTCTTTAAGGTCCCTTCCAACCCAAACCATTCTATGATTCTGTGATTTTACTGAGTTCAGTTGCAACATTTAAAAGACTGAATTAACAACCTTCACACTGGAGCCAGGTAAATATAGCAAGGAGAGAGGAAAAATAAGCCTGGAAAATTTAAACTCCTCTAACATGAAGAGAGAGCGTCTGCTATAATCACAAGATCTGGGGAGTAGGTCACCCACAAAAAAAAAAAAAAAAATCTTTCTATACCACTGCTCATGCAACCTAACTAAACAGTGAGCTCCAGTGAGACATTCTGGATTTGGCTGTTGGCAAGAACACCAATGAGAAATGCTTCAGTAGCCAGGAAACATGGGCTACTGCTAACATGGCACATAATGCTTAAATAAACCGAAGCACAACTTCCATATGAAAATTTATATACTTAGACATAATTTGGGGGCAGTTTATGTATTTCTGGAAAATGAGATGAATATTCTTTCCACCCCAGGAGGATAGAAGGTTTGAATACAGTATAAGAACCATATTCTTTTAAGAAACAGCAGAGGGGAAGGCATACCACAGCAACGTGCTCTAGGGAA
>NW_010231065.1:31097-40047 GCF_000690775.1 Eurypyga helias
CCAAGGAGAAACAGTTTCCTTCTCATTCAATAACTGTGGACAAGTAAGGAGATGCAAGAACAGAGCTGATACTTAATACTGACCAGAAAGGAATTCCTGCTTTAAAATTCTTCAAGTGGTTGGTGTTTGGTTGTTTTTTGGGGTTGTTTGGTTGGTTTTGGGGTGTTTTTTTATTGGTTGGTTTGTTTGTTTGTTTTCTTCAACACTCATTTTCTTCTTATAGAGCTGTATTACCTTCTTGTCACTAATTAGAGGCCAATGAAAATATGTGTCGGGAAGTAGCCTCGTCAGCTGGGACATTTCAAGCGCACACACTCTGGTGTATTCTGGTAGGGATCCCCATTAAAATCATTGAGCAAAAGCCTGCACAAGTTCCTTAATTCAACATGTCATCCCTCTGAGGCCTGGGGACCTCACTTCAACAAGTATTCTAGAAACATTTTTCAAGGCTGCAATAACCCAATACAACCAACTGCCACATTCATAATAATGCTCTTTCCTACTACCGACACTGATTTCTACCATGGAACAGCCTGCCTAATAGACAGAGCATGATAAATATCACTAATCCTCATTTATTTTAAACACTGTTTATGGTTGTATTATTTTTCTATCTGGCTTAGATCTTTTTCTCTGTTTCCTCACTAGGACCCTGTTTCACTGGGTTTTGGGGTTTTATTTAAAACAGAAATCCCTTTATTTACCAGCACTTGTCCTACAGCCCATTATGACGAAAAACGTACAGTCACCCAAACACAGCAAATAATGAACCACAGTCTCTGCCACAACGCAAGCAAATGTAAACACTCCTGAACATTTCTAGCAATAAATCAAGTATTTCCTCTATGAACTCCTCATTTGCAATGTTGTTGCAAAACCAGCAAATATAGTTCTTGAAGGACGTGATAAGTCTGTTTACCTCATTATTCCTCTTCACTCAGCACTGGGGAGGTCAAGTAGCAGGACTATTGGACATCATATTTTAGAAGGAGTCACAGATGACTTGCAACCTGGTCTAGTGGAAGGTGTCCCTGCCCATGGCAGGGGGGTTGGAACTAGATGATCTTTAAGGTCCCTTCCAACCCAAACCATTCTATGATTCTGTGATTCTATGATGAACAAATGTAATAGAATTAAGAAAAAACCACAATTAATGTAAAGGTACTTATTTTTTAGGGTTTTCTGAAAACCCTCCCAGAGGGTAACTGACAGGTGGGTGGTGCATTGGGTTTGCGTGGCAAGGTTTTGGTAGCTGGGGGCTACAGGGGTGGCTTCTGTGAGAAGCTGCTAGAAGCCTCCCTATGTCCAATAGAGCCAATGCCAGCTGGCTCCAAGATGGACCTGCCACTTGCCAAGGCTAAGCCCATCAGCAACTGTGGTAGCACCTCTGGGATAACATGTTTAAGAAGGAGAAAAAACCCACACAATAGCACCCAAAGAAGAGGGGTGACAATATGTGAGAGGAACAGCCCTGCAGACACCCAGGTCAGTGGAGGAAGAAGGGGAGGAGGTGCAGAGCAGAAATTCCCTGGCAGCCTGTGGTGAGGCCGGCTGTGCCCCTGCAGCCATGGAGGGTCACAGGGGGGCTGAGACCCACCTGCAGCCTGGGGAGGACCCCACACCAGAGCAGGGGGATACCTGAAGGAGGCTGTGACCCCATGGGATGTCCACGCTGGAGCAGGCTCCTGGCATGACCTGGGGACCCATGGAGAGGGAAGCCCAGACTGGAGTAGGTTTGCTGGCAGGACTGGTGACCCCGCGGAGACCCAGGCTGGAGCAGGCTGCTCTGGAAGGACTGGAGGCTGGAGAAGAGGAGGATGCCAGCTGCCAGCTGACCAGCGCTGCTCCCTTTCAGGCATGCCTGGCTTCACTTTCTTGACCTACCTCCCTGCCTAAAGGGAAGGATGTGGCTTAGAGGGAGACCAGGAAGTCTGCAGATCCTGTATCAAGCAAGTAACAATTTCTATAGTCCAAAGGCCTTTTGAGGAAAAGGGAAGCTTGCAGTGCCAGCATGCCTCTGTGATTACCACACGATTGCTACGGGGATGGAGAGGTACTGAAAAACTACGTGCCTCAGCTATTCTGATGTTCTTGAACCCCTCAAGCTGAAGGAGGCTTTCAGAGTTCCATCTAAGATCTCCACCTAGGAACTGAAAGGGTGCCACCATCGCACTGCAGCCACCCAGGGCCACCACCTGCGATGCCCCAGCTGTTGCTTGTCACCCAAGTCCTTCCCTCCATCTGCTACCACAGTGGTTTTCATGACTCCTTTCGGGCAAAGGGTTGTGCTGGCTTGGTTTAAGAGAATCGCTATACAGTACCCCAATCAAAAAAATATCCTCTATTTGAACTTTAAAGATATGCTTAGAAGTTTGGCATGCACAGATAAAAAGGCGTAACTTTTTTACAACTCAAAAGCCAAGGGTAGCCTAAGTTCATGGGCAAAGGAACACGTGACAGTTCGATCTGGACCCATCATCAAAGCCTATGGCTAGTCCTGGGGCTTTGGAAAGAGTTCCACTCTGGAAAAAAACAAACCAAACCAAAAATAAAATGAAATAACGTAAAAGCAGATGTAGGCCATTATTATTTCAAAACCTCTGAAATCACTGCAGAGTACCAAAGTACCACAAAATACAAGATTTAAAAACATCTACAGTACAAGATTTAGACACATGTTCAGTTGGAGGTTAGAGGGCAGGGGAGGAAAAGTGTGTATCCAACACCCGACCACATCTTCTGTTATGAATCCAACCCAGTGATCCTGTCCTGCCTAATGGCACATGTGTTCATACAAAAATCACAGCTATGTGCCACTTGTAATTCCTACTGTTAATAATAACACAACAGAGATATTCCTAAGCTGTAGTCACAACCAGGGGTGAAACAGCGTGCGGAGGGATGTCAGTACTGGCAGAACCAAACCATTTGGAAAGAGACAAGTAATGTTAACGGCAATTCTACTGTACTTGTAGACCAGAAGCATTATTGGAAAATTTCTCCCCCGTCTGAAAAGCTGAACTGTGGTTTAAAAATAAATCATGACAGAACATACAAAAACAAAATCAAAGTTTGATTTCACTGTACATCACTGAGGGCAAAGTACTAAGAGAGCAATTCTGGTGATAAACTCTGTGTGAGATACTTATGCACCGAAGAATAGCAACTAAAGCTATTTTAAATATATACCTACAAAAGCCCAGTGACCTACCAAGTGATGCTGATCTCAGCACTAATAATTAACAGGTAGGAAGACTGCAAAGATTACAACTTTCTTAATAGTCTTAACAGCATGTAAATACTGTCACACAGACAAAGCATAAAATATTTTTTAGAACATTGGAAAACAAATTATTTAATCACTTATATGTATTAAGCTTGCTTTCTCAGAAGCTACATATGATCCATATGATTATAACCTCAGTATCTGCAGCACAAACTCCCTTTGCATAACTACAACTTTCCAGCCTTAGAAACATGAAGAAAACACGTTATAAATCACTGCAGGTTCAGAGAAAAACTGTATTTATTTCTTCTGCCTCATACCCTCCAGATATCCTACTGCAGACCAGGTTTGTGAACAGACTGATTTCTGAGGCAGACAGACATATTTGACATACATACATACACGGATGCACACAAAGAGCCAGTACTTACAGCTAAAGATGCCTGGAGGTGGATGCTCTGTTACAAGCAGACAGTTCTCCTCATCACTGTTATCCCCACAGTCGTTCTGTTGGTTACAAATCAATGAACCAAGATACAAGCATTTACCACTGGCGCAGGTGAATTTGCACTCTGAAAGGCAAAAAAGAAACCAAAACAAAAATTTGTGAGGAAATCGGTGCTTACTTTCTCCACTGCTAGAAAGACTGATATTAAAGGCAATCCTTTTCAAGTAGATGCTATCATGGTGGATGGGTCTTTGGCACTTTATCCCCAAAATAAATAATATAGTTTTTGTAAGCATTCCACATATGTGTGTGTGTATATATATAGTTTGTAAGCATTCCACATATGTGCGTGTGTATATATATATACATGTGACACATTCCAGACCACCAGAATCAATCCACCAGTAAACCAGATTTGCCACTTGGGGAAATTCAACAACTTCTTAAAAAACAGACACTATTTTTTTGTAGTTCATGTTGATTTCAATTCACTTTGGACAAAGACTGTGTTCTCATACATGTTTGTGTGGCACCTTGCATATTTGGGTCAAGACAGCACTATGAATAAAAATAATAATTGTTCCACATTAAAAAAAGCCTTGTACAATGTAAAACAGCATCAGCTGTAAGGCAACAGTACAGTTTGTAACCAGGAACCATCCTGTCCAGACACAAACAATTATTCCTTAACTACCTTCCCAAAGCCAATTTGCCAGTCTCCCAACTAATTACAATCAAGTGTTCAGTCTGCACATTGAACTCCCACATGCCAGGCTGCTTTACCAAGTCAGTAAACTTATAAAACCTCTATAAAGTGTCTGAATGCTACACACAGGCATGCTGTATTTTTTACGTTTTGTTCATTACAAAGAAATGAACGGTTTCCCCTAAATATGATTCAGTCATGAGAACAATTCCCATGAGACCAAGTATTTAAACAAAATCTTTGTTATTTCAAGTTCCTTCTTACCACTTTCTCTGCAAAAGAATCAAAGAATCATAGAATCATAGAATGGTTTGGATTGGAAGGGACCTTAAAGACCCTCTAGTTCCAACCCCCCTGCCATGGGCAGCGACACCTTCCACTAGACCAGGTTGCTCAAAGCCTCATCCAGCCTGGCCTTGAACACTTCCAGGGATGGGGCATCCACAGCTTCTCTGGGCAACCTGTTCCAGTGCCTCACCACCCTCTCTGGGAAGAACAACTTCGAAGTTCATCCAAAAGGACGCAGGCTGGCTAATTAAACCTGTGTAAGATACCTCATCAGACTGATGTCTAGGTCTTAAAAGAAAAAAAAGTCAAGGAAAAATTCCTCTCCTCTTCTCCCACTCAAATTTTACACTGACAGGAGAGCTACGCAGTTACCCTTTCTGACAGGGATGACATTACCCCCATCCTTGGCCTTTTGTTCGCTGTGAAGATTCAGTAAGTCCTAACCAGTGGTAGCTTTTTATGGGAATTACAGCCCAGTGCCTTGTCATCTTGGATATTTTTTCTTTAATTTTCAGAGCCCAGTCAGACAGGGCTTCAGTCTGACTGACGTGTCTTAGGCCTGAAGCTGTATTACGTCAGTATTTAAATAAGGCGTTATATACTAAGGATGCCTACTATGGTTGGTAATTAAAATTCCATTGCCCTTCTGCTAAACTGATCCTTTAAATGTCACTTCCAGAAACAAAGCTTTATAGTAGTTGAGATGTAATTAAGAAGTGTTCACAAAAATATACATGCAATTATAAAAAAGCTTTCTCACTAGGCTTGTTCCAAACTTACATCAACTGCACACATAGAGCAGAGGACATGCTTTATCTAGACAAGTTATAGTTTGATGATTACACTTCCAGCACGTTGACAAATTCTGATGATTGTCATTCACAGGCAGAGGCAAAGCAGATGGCATTAGAAACACTCACAAGTAGTTTATGAAAGTAGTGCAATTCCTTGAACTCAGGGCTTCCCTAAGGCTGCAGTGCAGGGTTGGCTGGGCCTGCTTCAGAGAGATGATCTCTGGTCCTTCCCAGCACAGAGACAGCATTTGTTCATCTTCAACAGCACCAACAACTCACCCTCCTTTGAGCTCAACAGCACCTAGGCTCACTCTGAACCCAGATGACCAGACCTCTACTTCTGCAAAGCCCCCAGACCAGTTACTGAGGTGTGGTATTTACCCACGTGTGCCTGATGTGCAACATCAGCACAGTAATAGCGAAGCAGAGGAGAAGTAAATTGGAAAAGGGAGCGAAGTAATTTTTCTCGATGAATTTGCCTTGTAGGTAAAAGTGATTTGCAGACTTCACTCTGAACAATCTTCAACAAGAGTATTAATGACATTTAGGTACACATACCAGCAAGAATCTGCTGGTGCAAAAATATATGTGTCAACATGTGTAATGTATAAAATGCTACTTAGGAATATAAATAAAAGCCATAAAATGCTACTTAAGAAAAACAATCATTTCCTGTGGAAAATATCTCTCTATTTCACCTGGTGAAACTGCACTTAAAAATCAGTGAGTGTTTGCCTAAATAAGGTCCTCAAGATTTAAGCTTTTTCAGTCCAAACCTGTAGTACTTGAACTATTCAAATTGTACAATAAAATACTGTACAAACAAAGTATTTTTTGCTGTCCCTTTGTCACCTTGTCCTTTTCTGCTACAGGAAAGAACTACAGAGCCATTTAAGGGCTTAGGTTTTCTGTTTTGAGCATAGGGTATAAAAAAAATTCATAATCAAACAGAGTATGTCTTCGAAACCCAAGGAACTAAGAAGGTCATCAGCAGTTCCTTTTGGAAGGGAGACTTAAAAGATCAGGCTCAATATTAACAATCTGATAATTACAACACTTTAGGACTCACTTCTGCAACTTCACAAAGTAAGAAACGGGAAAAAGAAAAGAACAAAGCTGTCTTGGAACATTAGAAAAGTTGGCTTGAAAGGGTTCAAAATTCCCAGGTATCTTAAATGAGGAATATAACACAGGTTGAAATCAGAGTGGTAAAGGACATACTGCTTTTATTTGAAAGACAAGTATCAGACACCATATTGCTTGAAGTTAAGAGTGTTTGGTATGTTACTTTGGCCACGGTGTTTAATTCTTTCCTGTGTCTTTGTGTTGAGTCCTAATGTAAAGCTTTCCACACGTCCCCCATGGCTGACAGAAAATGTTAAAGCAGGATGTAAACTTAAAAGCAATTAAATCTAAGAACTTCAGGTTTCTATTTGCCACCAAATTATACAGTTTTTAAACAAAAGACCAAATGAAGTATTACATTTTTAGTAGCTCTATTAAAGTTCCAGTCTTTAACTAACATTACCATAAGAGGACTAACCAGAGGAAGGAATTCGTGCTTTAAGGGTTTGGGGTTTTTGTCCTAGATAACGGACCACATGGAAATTTGGATTCCAAAAATCAGACTCAATCAACTTCTCTTGTAAAATGTCATGGCTATTTCCTCCTTCCCTTGGAGACATGAATATTGCCATTGTCAAGGTGCATAAAAGAAAGAGTCATCAGGCCTCTCATCCCCTGTCAATGTGCCTATACTGACTGGAAGGTTGCTCACAATAACACAGGAATGCTGTGTTGATTTTAGAATGGAATGTGTTGTCAAAATCATCTTGCCTCATGGTTTCCTGCCAAATCTTTTTGCCAAGAAAGCACCTTCTTCTACTGGGCCTGTCTGGGATGGAGTTAAATTTCTTTGTAACAGTCCCTATGGTGCTGTGGTTTGGATCTGTGACCAAAACAGTGTTGACAACACAACAGTGTTTAGGCTATTGCTCAGCAGTGCCCACAGCACTGAGGCTTTCTCTTTTTCTCACTCTGCTGCTCTCAGGCAAAAGGTGGGTCAGCAGCTGGGAGGGGACATGGCCAGGACAGCTGACCACAACTGACCAAAGCGACACTCCATGCCATACAGCATCATGCTCATCAACGATGAACAGGGCGGTTGTCTTCCTGTTGCACGGAGACTTGGCTGGGCATCGGTCTACTTGTGGGAGGTAGTGAGTGGCTGCCTTTGCACGACTTGTTTTTTTCCCTCTTTCCTTCACTTATTAACACTGCCTTTTTGCTGCTACTCTTCCTATCCTCTCCCCTGTCCTGCGGGGTGGGAGGGGATGATGAGCGAGTGGCTGTGTGGGTGCTTAGCTGCTGGCCAGATCAATCCACAGCGCATGCATGTGCAAAATTAACTTCCAAATCTAACAAGATTTAATATCTAATGGAGAACACAAAAGTGCAAAGCTTAGCCTGAATCATCATGTTCTGTCAAAGTCTGAAGGAAATACTCAGAGGAAAGATGTATTGTAGGAAAGGGACAAATTATTATTCAACGAAGACGCAGGTATTTCTGAAAATGGAACATACCTAGCATCAGGTATTTGTGACTTGTAGATGAAAATTCAGTACATTAAAGTCAATGTGCATTTAAACAGTGTGTGCTTTTACTAAAACCCAAAGAGAACCTTTCCTTGTAAAGCAAGGTGGATCAAAGTCAGGTTGAGGGAGACAGGAGAAAGCAAATATAGCAAATATTAGAGCATCATCAAACTGCCAGTTAGTAAGTAAACCTGCGCAGTACCAAAATACTAGGAGTGACCTCAAAACAATCCAACAGGGAAGTCCAGACCAGTCCAGACTAGACTGACGTGCTTAATGACACACCAGAGAGCCCTTTTCCGTACAAAGTCTTGTATTTGTCTTGTCTAGACACGAAGAGGGAGAAAAGCTCCCGTTCTGAAAACAAACCAGCGTGATCCTTCTTTCATGAATAATGTTTCAAAGCTAGGCAATCTTCCTCTTCATTTTCAAGTGGCAATTAGTGAAAAATCAGGAGGTTGGTCAGCCAGGTTCTGACTAGAGCTAAATCTGAAGCAAGATGACAGCTACTGGAGGTTGAAAAAACAGAGCCCTTCTTATAATTATGTCTTACTATGTTCATAATTATGTCTGCTGTATAATTTAAAAAATTTATCTTGCCAATATACTGATTCTTCAACATGAAGTTTCAATAAACATACTTTGAGGTAGAACTAGACTAGCTTGAAAAAAAAGGAATACTAACAATACTATTGTGAACGTTTCCTATTTTTATAAACTTTATACAAGCAGTATAAATAAGTATATTGCTCGTATGTTCAAGGTAGATGCTTGTATGTATAAACTCTCTACATACAAATACCTATTTATATATAAGTGCATTTCAAATTGTTATTTGAGGGTTATGTTTCAGCTGCAACAGCAAAAGATGGATTTCATAGAATCATAGAATC
>NW_010231066.1:0-21519 GCF_000690775.1 Eurypyga helias
CGGTCGCTGGGCCAGGGGCGGGGACGCCCGAGGGCGATGCCGGCGCGGCGTTTGCTCGGCCTTCTCCGAGGGGCTGGCAGCCCGGACGTCGCTGGCGTTTGGGATGAAGGAGAACGCGCACCTGAGGGAGAACGCACGCCGAGGTGTTGTCCTGAAAAACTAAAGCTTTGTGGGCAGTGCTGGCTTGCAGGGATCCAGGTACCCTTGAGGAATTTAATTTCGTGGAGGTTAATTAAAAGGCAGCTGTAAGGCATTAAGGCTGAAGCTCTTCTGACAGCTCCTCTCTTTTTTTAATATTTCTGTGAATTTTCCCCCTCAAGCAGTTCTTGAATGTGTAACTCTAATGTGCTGCGAGAGCTGCGGTAGTTGTGCCGTATGGAATGTTCATTTCTTACTCCCCTTTAAACTTAAGGTACGTTTTTGTGCTGGTACTGCATTTTGTTCCACACAGTAATGCCGTTATAGTTCTTCCAGTTTTTTGGCACTGAAGACTTCTGTGAATGTCACTTGTTGCAGTATCCTTGTAGCTAAGTGTGTGGGTTTTTTTTGTTTAACTCCTTTCAAACGCGTATTAAGTGTTTATAGGCTCGTGCAGCATGAAACTCTGTTTTCAAAGGCTGCTGTTATTCCATTTTGGGTTCCTTTAATGTCAGTGGTGTTTCAGTCTGAGTGTCTAAATATAGTTTTGGTGGGGTTTTTCTTGTCTTCACCTGCCCATCAGTCTCTTCAGTGACCGTAATGGGAACTAATGATAAAAAAAGGAATGTGTGTGTGTAGGAACGTTTTCCTGAAGGCTTTAAAGCTACTTTGGATTTCAGGAAAAAATGTTACTAGCTTTTGGAAAGCATTTTGGAAAGTTCACTGTTAATGTCAAGGTGGTCTCCATGCATGGTGTGTCTAATAACTTAAAGCTAGAAAACTGACCCATTTCATAAAAGATATTTTGCAATTCTTGTTCAGGTCAGAAATACAGCGTGTTGAACTTGCACGTGTCAGAGAGAAGTACTGGTGGTTTTAAGAACTCTGGCAATTTTAAAGCTGAAGAAGTAGACACTAGTGGTTATGTGGTGATGATGGATTGTGTTAAAATTGCTTTCCAACCTTAATTGCCACCTTTGATTGTAAATTGCAGCCTCACCGCATCTGATGTTATCGTGCCAAATTCTGCGATACATGCATAAACATTGTCTGAATCCTTACAGAATTGAAATGCCTCCATGTTCTCCGCAGCGCTAAAATATGTGAGACGTCAATGTGTGCTCTCACCTGCAGGAGTTTGTAAACTGTCCTGGAAGAATGGACATAAAATCCTAGCTGTAGTGGCAGTGCTGTAACATGAGGAATTGACTGGTGGGGAACTGGGCATATGATATGGGTGTTGCTAAAGGCTCTTTATCTTACTTGCCTTTTATATTCTGATACTTAACTTGTCTTTTCGTTATCCATGAGCTTTATGACTTTAGGCAGCCATGAATTCTGTGGAGCACAGATCTCAAAAGTGTGTTTTCTGGATTGTGAACTGTACCTTGGATTTATTTTAAAATCCAGATATATTCTGTTGTATGAATTTTACCCCTTTGCCAGTTACAGTACATAAATTGCAGTAACTTTCTCCATGTTTGATGCATTAGCAGGAACACCAATCGTAAACACAGCAGAAATCTGATTATTTAGAGGGAGAACAGTTGGTGACTTTTGTTGAAGGTCATGTAAAAAAATGGACAGTATATCTGGAATTTAAATTTGGGGGTCTCTCTCTTAATCTTCATCAAGGGGGGCAAAATGAGACTGGGATTATTTGCTTTGTGTTTACTGAAGCCTGACTGCCCTCTTACGTGGAATTGACATTGTTGCAAGCAGCTGGTATCAAGCTGTCTGTAAGACCTCTTGAAAGTAGCTCACAGTGCTATTGCTACAAGTTTTCACCTGTGCCATCCTTAGGCACGGATATTTAACTAATCGGAGCTGATGTGTAGGAAGGCTGAGGAAGCACAGCAAGAAATGTGCAAGTAGGAAGTGTAATGCAAACTTTATTTTTTTCTATGTGCCCTGCTGTTTGTGTAAGTCATCATCTGAGGGTCATAGTGACCTTTTCATATAATGTGGACACTGGCTAAAAGATGAAACTATTACAACCTGTGTTCAGGATTAAAAGACAAGCTGCTTTTTATTGACAGTATTTGTTCTTTTGACCCATTTTATTACTTGGGGTTTGCTTACAACAGTAAAGAACCGGTGTTTTGTCATGCAGTAAACATGAATGCAAATAGGTTCAGTCCAAGCCACAAATCTTGTTATATACCAGCTACAGTAATTTACTGGAGTGTGTTTTGGGAGGTGGGGCAGAAGGGATGTTCTTGGGTGCAGTAGAATCATGGCAAGTAAATGTCTACATGACTTCTCCAAAGTAAATTTGATAGAGTCAAAAAAAAGTAAAACTGAGGGAGAGAAATAAGTTGTTCCTCTTATCTGATCTTCTCTACAAGTAGAAAGAATCAGTCGAATTGGACTTTGCCCACATAGCTGCAGAACAGTGGTTTGCTTTCCATGGTGGTGCTACAAGAGATTTTAAAAAATGCAGGGTGGATGTGTAAACAGGGAGCAGGCTTTTTACTTTACACCAATGGCTGAATTCTCAATCCTTCCTTCTCTCAAATTGTAGTTATTCGGGAGTGTGCAGATAAGCCAAGAACTGGCCAGAATATTTTTATTAGTGGTCTCCTTTTTCTTCAGCTGTAAAGTTTCTAGGGGTCTACACTGGTGTTCAGTGTTCTCGTATTAAAAATCGTATGTATGTAGCAGTTTAAAGGATGGCCTGTATGAAACCTGTTTTCTTCAGAACCTATTCAGCAGCTTCTGACCATCCACCTCTCTTTACAGATTAGCAATCTGTGTTCTGCTTTGACTCTTTCTGAAGCATACGAGTTCTCTACAGTCCCTGACTCTCCGCATCCTGTAGTTCTGTTGCGTTGGATTCTGAATACCTTGCCTCCCACTTCCTAAGTGTCAGCTGCTTGTCTGCTACCAAGGAAGTGGGAGACTGTTTCATCATACAGTGGTTGAGGAAAAAGTTGACTTTCTGGGCAAGGATTGTGTAATGTCCAGTGATATGTTGAGTCATTATCAGGATATTTGTGGAGAAGCCTGAGGAAGTGATGAAAAGTATGCCAAAGATGATACTTTAGAGAAAGTAAGAGGAAATGGAATAATGTTTATAGTGAGTAATAAGACTGTATTCTGTACCTTACTTTCTGTTTGTGCAGGTTCCTTCTGTAATTGGAACTGCACTCAGGTGAGATTTTCAGCAGCTGGTTTCACTGGTGACTCAGTCCTAGAGTAAGTCTTTCTAGGTAGCTAATTAGCATATAGGGAAATACCTGTTCTGTTCCCATGGGTCAGGATGGATCCTGGTGATTTTGCCAAGCCTGCTGGCAGGGAGAATATCTTTTGGGTTTTTTGACTGTTCTTGTCTCTGCTTTCCTTGTCTTACTCAGAGTTGTAGTGAGTATGATAGCTGATTTGCACTAGCCTTAAAGGCATTTAAGGCAATAAGGCTACAGCTGGTAGTGGCCCAGCAGGTGAGTACACAGCTTCCTAATATGGTTTTGAACAGTCTTGGCAGAGATTGACTCATAAGCACCCGGAACAAGAGTCTTTGCTTACACAGTGGTATCCTCCTCAGACCAATATAATTTAAAAAACAAAAGAGTGGTTCAGTAGAGAATAAAAAGTCTCAAACTTCAGAAACCTTATCTAATACTGTTTGAGCCCAGCTTATGTAGAAAGGAGTAAAAGGAGGTTGCCATGTACCACTAAGCAATGTCATGTTTGCCTGTTGAATGTAGCTATTGAGGTTGCACAAAATACTTCATTGTAAGGCATTCAGAAAGTTCTTCATTTGTGGGTATAGTAGATCTATACGTGTTCCCATAGTGTCAGGATTCTGTTATTGCCCTGCTCTTATTTCACCAGAGGCAAGGGTCAGCCTGAAATTTGGCATTGTTGTGGCTTCCTGCAGGAAACGGTGAAAATACTGCTTGCTTTTTGACAGCCACCATGGAGAAAACTGACCGCGTAGCTGTTGATAGGGCTGAAACTTTGCCAGGAGGATGCGACTCCAGTTCTCCTCTAGCATTTGTCCGCATTCCCCTGTTCCAGGCCTAGATACTGTAGCAACTCAAAAGTTTCAGCTGTTTCTGGACAGCACTGGTCTGCATGTTAGCCTGTCATGTATTACCCAGGTGCTGTTTCACTAGTGCCCGGGTATGATTTAAGGAGTATTTACTTTGCTACCTGCTTTTCTAAGTTCCTTCTCCTTTGTGCCTGTTACCAAAGCTGTGGCCAGGGCATACTTGTTCTTAGTGACAGGAAAAGCTATAGCCAGATGCAGAGACTTCTCAACTGATGGCCTTTTAAATTCACCCGTATCTGGCAACACTCAGGACGCTGCAGTTTGCGCTTTCGAAGCTGTGGATGAGAATACGTCTCTACTGCTTGCTCTCCATTACTGCTTCATGTAGTTACCACAGTAGTGGTTTTACCTGCTGCTAAAACTGCAGCTGTGTTCCTGAACTACAGCATGGCAAAGATTAAGGCAAATCTGTCCCGATTTCCGCAGTCAGACCTACAGTTCGGATAAAAGAAGCTCTCGAGTTGATAGACTCGTGGCAAATAGAAGTTGAAAGAAAGCTCTGATGCTCTGGAGCTCAGTGGCAAACTGGTAACACGTTTCTTCCAACTTTGTCAGTTCTGCTTAATGTTGGTGACCCAAGCACAACTTGGAGGAGATGCCTCAGGAAAAGAAAATAATCACAGCCAGCGATCTTCCAGGCAGCTTAAAGAAAGAAATACGAACACTGCAGTTTTAGCTTCTCAGCTGGTTTATTCTTTTTCTCCCCGGTACAATGAATTAAACTCTTCCTGAATTAATCTGGATGACACTTCCTTCTTTTGTTTTCTGTAGATCTTTCAACTTCAGATCTGGAATAAAGCTCAGTCTTCCAAGTAATATTCTTTGGATTACAGCTTTTAATTCATACTCCTTCTGTACTGGTATTTAAAACTATGACACCAAGAATAAAAAAGGAAAGGGATGACAGAAGCACAGCTTACATTGTGAGAACGAGTGCAAGCATGTTAGGAGCCTTTGTAATGAATGTCAGTTTACAAGAGGAGAAAGACGGTGAGTGATTTTAGTCAGGGAACACCTAATCCATTTTAAAGCTTTACTTGTTTTTCTGTGATGAGGAGGAAGATATAAACACAGGGACTTGTGCTCAGTTCCTGGCGCTGGACTTGAAGTGGCTAAAGATTGATACAAGTGCTTAGTAAAGTCTGAGTTAAGTGAAACACTTCCTGAATGTGGTGCCCATTCACTATTTTAGTGGACCTTTTATGATAGAGAAGACCACAGATCTTAATTTTAGTCACTAGTGATGGGTGAACAGTCCATGACGGTGTAAGATTGTGAAAAAATGGGAACTGTGCCTTGTTGTAACAAAGCTTTTAATAGTGGCTTGCCAAAGGAAAAGAGAAAGCAATTTGAAACTCAAAGTCTGTGTAACTGGCTTGGATGAGCTATGTCATAGTCAAATAAAAGCTGGGAGGGAAGCTTAACCCTGCTCAGTCCTATAATTACCTGATCAGTATAGTAGGGAACAATCAAATTAAGGTAAATGCAGATGTAACTAAAAATAAATCTCTAAATATATCGCAGTATGGATGATCTGTCACTTAGCTGTGATTACAGTGGTTTCAAGCACTTCTATCTGGTCACTTAAAACAAAAAGGTCTTTGAAAATTACTTAATTTTAAATGGCTACAGGAGGAGTCATAACATTAAGTTTGAACCAGGGGGATTATCTGGCTTTTGGGAACAAGAAAAATAGTCAACTGACTGAGACTAGTTGGGTATCAAGAACAAGTCTTTTCACTGGATTCCAGGGGCTTTGGCCTTCCTGCCAACATAAATATGGGTGTCTCTCTAATAGCAGAAGTGCTTTGGATTAGTTTGTGCTTTTTGGAAATTTGAGATATGAAATATACAATTCACATTTATACTTTCCTAATTTAAGAAAATAGGGAGTTAAATGTTGAACTGGGTGCTCCTTTTTCCTCTGGGTGTTTTGAAGAGAACCAAGGGCTCCTCTTTCAAAAAAAAAAAAAAAATTCTCATGTTTGTATGTTGGTCAGACACACAGCGTTCTAAAAGCTGAGCTGCACTCACTGAAACACTTGAGATGGCCGTGCAGGCCTGAACAGAGGGTTGTTAGCTACGTAGCGTTGATTTCCGCTTCTTTTAGGCAGTGCTGCAGTTACTGCTGTTTGCAGTATGGTCCAGAAGACAGTTGGCTTGTGCTCAAGGCAGGTGTGGAGAATACTGTCCCTCAGTGAGTGAAGAGGCAGCTAGTTAATGCTAAGTTCTCTGCCTTTTTGATGGCTTTATCCTCTCTCTTGTTTTGTACCCTTCCCAAGTTCTGCAAGGAAGCCAACTGTCCTACTGAAAGGCATAGAACACCTTACTGTTCTGCTAAACACAAGGTATGCATGGGGGAAGAGGAGATGGAGAAGGTAGCCATTCAGAGAGACAAGTGATGCTACCTATGTCCCTCCCTGAAATTCACATTAAAAATTATTTTTTCTTGTGTCATCTTTCATCTCTGATGTGATAATTAAATACACTCAGCGTGTTCTGACAAATCTGAAATGCCCTCAGGTGCAGACTCATGCAGTTGAAAATGTTTGGTTTTGAAATACACTGTTCTGAATGTACATGTTAGTGGCTTTTCTCAGATGACTGATACCAGGTTGTCATCGTTAATTATTTCTTTGTGCTCTTTGTTCCTTTATTGTCTGTAGTGGGCCCAAATCTGTTTCCAGTGTGCGCTTGTGTCCTTAGAAGAACGTGACTGATTTTGGTGAAACAATAAAGGACCACAAGCATGAAACAGTTTGCAAAATTGTAATGATTTTGGCTGTATATATGCATAGTAAAGTGCATTTCCTGCCAGGAAAAGCTCTTGTCATACAGGTTTTAGTACTGTGAGTTAAGTGTTCCTGTACTTAATTTTTCTTTTATGTTCACTTTAAGATTACATGATGGAATTCACGTTTTCTCAAGAAAAGCTACGTATTTTGGATCAATACCGTTGAAGATACCTTCTGATTGCAACACCCGAAGCAGTGTCCTGTAACAAATCTGTCAAACGAACACGTACAATGGATCTCAAAGAAAGCTGCCCAAGTGTTAGCATTCCGAGCTCTGATGAACACAGAGAGAAGAAAAAAAGATTTACTGTAAGTATGTAAGAGCAAAAGCACTACAGGCAAATGCATAGGCTGTTAGTGCCTGGAAGTGCTACTTTCTTTTTTTTTTTTTTCCTTCACTGCTAAGCTTGGTATTATTTTCAGGAGGTTTATGGGAATCTGTTCACTTGCTCTTGTGAGAACTGGCCATAGTCCAGTGTGGGAAGTTGTGAATGTTTTACAGTGTTTAACTGTGTTGCTTTCTGCAAAAAGAATTTGACTTTAGAAATTTCTGGTGCTTTTACCCCCAAGTAACAGCATTTTCTCATGTAAAATACACAAGTATCCAAATGTAGGGATAATGTTTTGATACTAAATCAGATTAAGATTTCTCATCCTACATGATTTTTCACAAAAGCATTTATTTTGTAAGGGAGTGGACTGTGGTTCTGGTTGTGTTTGGGTTTTTTTGTTTAAATAGCCATTTTTCATAGATATACTATTATACTTTTATTTTTTTTTTTAAAGAAAAAAACACCATAAACCATCCAGGTTTTGAAAGACCGTTTTTTCTGTCTTTCTTCCCATTTTCTGATTCTAATGCCTATGAGGTTTTTTTCCTATCCTGTTTCCATTTCCACTTGTCATTCCCCTCCCTCTTCCTTTTTTGGCCTCCCAGTTTGACTTGCCTTCTGGAAGTAAAGTCTTCCCATCCTGTGGGGAAACTCCTTGCATTGCATAGTGAATAATAAAGTAGCATGGCATGGATTTTTGTTTTACTTGTACATATGCTAGGGCATGAAGACAGCGTCATAATACTTCCTTTAAAAAGCTCAAACTATTTCATTGCTCTTGTGCAACTTCCTCTGAGCTGCTTGCTTTTTTTTTTTTTTAATTTGAGCAGCTTAGTCATTCTTTAGTTGTGGAATGCGAACACCCTTAGACTGAATAGCTGTCTGAATAATACAACAAAACAAAGATTTACTTTGAGTTATATAGCTGTCTTTCCTCTTCACCTCACTTCTCCAGAGAAGAATAATGCTAGTTGATTGTATAAGTGTATCAAGATGTAATCCTGGGAAGGGGTGTGCTGGTAAAGGGAACAAGCAAAAGAGAACTTTTCTAATGTTTTAAACTGTTGCGTGCATGTGAAACTCAAATGAGCAGGAAAACCTTCGTAAAAATGTAAACTTGAGCAAAACAGGTTTATCTTATTGCATCAGTGCTGGCAGTCCTGCTGTTAAAATATGCCAGTGTGGTACGTTTGTGGTACATACTCGTGTTGTGATTTCCAGGTCATCTCATCTAAAGATGTGTGTTGCAACCTTAGCAACTTAAAAGCGCTTTCTTTGGGCTGCCCTTCAGAAAGCAAGAGTAGGAAGCTTTTGCCCTGTGGAAGCAAGAGTAGGAAGCCTCAGAAACTGGGTGTTGAGGGTGGCAGGGGGAAGGAATCCAATCCAGCCTGCACCGTGTGGACGTAGACTTTGTCTTGGCGGCTTCTGCTTTCTGCGTCAATTAGCAGCTTGACGAGAAGTGCTTTTCAAAACCAAGCTTTTGAGTATTATCACATATATTTTAGGACTTGGTAACAGAAGTGAGGGTCATGCTAAACTTCATGGTAGGAACTATGAGTTCCAGCATATGTCTGTCAGTACTTAGACTGTGTCGCCTCTTTTGTAGCTGTGTTGTAATGACTGGAGCCTGTTGGTACTGCTTTCGGAGGGGAGTGAGAGAGGGTTGCAGGGGCAAACAGTTCTTAACAAATTCGGGGTAGGTATAGTGGTCTGTTTCTGATAGCACTGTTAGTGCCATTCCCGTAAAAAGCAGTAAGAACCTTAGGGTGAAAGAACATGTTGAAAGTGGCAAAGGCTAGTAGGAAAGGTGGCTGTTTTGTGTCATCGTCACCTTACTGTAACTTACTGTATAATACTATTACTGCTTCTGAGATTGTTCTAGAATAAACTTACTGGTCTGAACAGAAATTACAGGTTCCAGCTCAAGCCTTACAGTGGCTCGCTTAATGCTGGCATGGAAACAAGGCAGGTATGCGCAACTTGGCCTGTATTAGCTCTTCTTTTTCCCCTCACTTTTGCCCTGGTGAAGCATTTTTAAAACCAATCTTGTCTCTGTGCAGTCCTCATGATGATAAATGAGTCAAGCATTTCAGTTTTGTCTTTGGAAATGAAATCTTCATTCTTCTGAGCATCTTCATAACCTTTTATTGAATATTTGGTTTGGTTTTGGTAAATGCTGTTATATTTACTACCAGTATTTTTTTTCTTGAGTAATAATTTAATGTTTGAATTTTTCAGGCAAGGAAGCTTTTTTGCTTCTACTTAGTTTGTGGTAACCAGCCTCTGTGTATATCCACTCTAGTTCGCCGTCAGCCTGTTTCTGAAGGTTGAGCATTAACTTTCTTCATAAAAAGAGCAAGATACTTGCTTGTTTTGAACTGTATCTAGGCTATATTAATTGCTGTTCTGTCCTTGCTGTGTAGCAGGCCACTTTCTTTTGCCAAATAGCTTTGTTTTGGATTTCTCACTTTTATCCCTATGCTGTTTGATGTCGGAGGCTTAATTTTTCTCTTCTGACCTGTTCCCTTGTCTCCCTTCACACCCCAATCACGTACAGGCTTATTAAGCAGTCTCTTTCAAGGGTGCCGTTTGCCTGATTAAATCTGGAAACTTTGTCTCAGAGCTGTGGTATATAATACTAATCCCCAGGCCTGTGGAAAGTGTGGAGCTGGGTTTTTTTTATTTTGTTGATGCTTAATAAATGGTTTCCTT
The DNA here is from genome assembly GCF_000690775.1 of Eurypyga helias. NCBI lineage: Eukaryota > Metazoa > Chordata > Aves > Eurypygiformes > Eurypygidae > Eurypyga > Eurypyga helias. The sequence goes on from NW_010231066.1 coordinate 10,032, forward strand.
ATTTCTCAATGCTTGCGCTCTCAAAATTGGAAAACAGCCTACCTTTTTACTTATCTTTGTGTAATACAAATTTAACATTTGATCTGGAAGCACAAGCTACCAAAACAGAATTGAAGCCTTTTAATTTCAGTGACTTCTTCTGTGAAGAAATCTATCACATCCAGAAATAGCTGGACTTTATCCTATCTGTGGCTGGGAAGGTAGTTCATGGTGATGATTGTAATGTTTTGGGGAATTCTGTTTCTTTTTCTTTCTTTGTCCTTTCTCAAAGTTTTGCATTATTTATCCACATATTACAAGGTGTGGGTGCATCTTATCTATTCTTTTTAGGGGTTTTCTAAGACTAGTTTTTGTTTAGGAATAAACAGATTTGAAAAGGTTATTATCTAAGTAAGGCTAGATTCCTCCCCCTGCCTTTCTAGAAACGGGCATTGCACGTCTCTCCTTGTAGCTGATAGTAGTAATACAGCCCAAAGGCATGTTATGTTTTTGGGTTTTAACAAATTCTTTCTAGATATTGTATGTGTTCTTACAGTTGAACTTGCAGTTCCTACTTTGTTGGGTATGCAAGAGCTTTGGTGACCATGTGAACTGGATGATATTGTATGTTGAGGCTTTTTAATGCTCTCTCATGTAAAAAATGTTGACAGTGTCATTGTTCTACAGCTAGCTACTCCAAGAACAAGACTGTTTAATTTGGAGGCTGACAAGTAGGTGAACATATCTTGTATCCAAAGTTACACTCGTCTATGCACTTTGTGGTTTACGCATATTGTCCTGCTGATTGAAGTAGTTGTCCTTCTTAAGCTTGTTGGCACTGATCTGCCATGCGGTCATGGGGAGTGAAGATGTGTGTGTGAGCATTATTTGCAGGACTTGATTGCTGTGTAAGATACCTCCTTCAGGAGGACAGTACTTAAGCCTTTGCAGTTGAAGCTTTTGCCACTTAGAGTTTAGGGAGGCTCTAGAAGGTGTGTAACTAGATTTTACGCTAATGCTTGTTTAGCAGTGTAAAGGAAAGCTAGTTTTCTAAGTAGAGTCTCATTAGCACCCTACTGGATGCTTCTGTCCAGTCCCCTGTGTTCCCAGGGGAGACGGAGAGCAGCTTATGTGAGCAGATAAGGTAGCATAAATGGAAATCTCAGGCTAAGGGACTGATGGTGGTGGCTGCCACTTCCACAGAGGGTGATAGAGGTGAGCTGCTGTTGCAGGACAGAGGCGACACTGGGACATTGGTCCAGTTTTCTACATCAGGATTTAGTAGCCTTCAGCACGCATTTCCTTGCTGTGCCTATCCATCCTCTCCCCTGAAGAAATAGTCAGGCTCCTTATGGAAGCACAAGAAGGTGGAAGAGGGAAGACAACTACTTGCATAAGAGACAGGAGAAGCCTGCTGGACGCTCAGCTGACAGCTGTCAGCCAGATATATGAAGCTAGGCACTGACAATCTGTCTAGTTACAGGATTCCTCTGCTACCATGGGATTTGAATGACCAGAACTGTGCAGCAGGTTCCAGCTATGCCTCCCTTGATCCCAGTGCTGCGTATTACGTAACTTGTGCTGTATTTCTGCCACAGCAACATTCTTCTCCCCTGAACAATTAATTGTGTCATCTGCCAGGATCCTGACTATGATATGTATTCAGGATGTTTCAAGGAACAGTTACCTTTATAACTGCCTTCCATATGTGCTTTCTCTTTAGGCTTTGAAGGCAATCTCAGTATTTAAATGCTTGACTTGCGTTAATATTAACCTTTTATTATGGATTATCGGGTTGCTAACAGATTTCATAGCAAATATTCATAGACTACTATCATAGACTACCTGATGGCCAGGTGTTCTGGTTGGATATGAACTAATTTATGAACCTCCATTAAATCAGCTTCAACAAAAGCAAAACTATTTCTGTAAAATATCAGATTCTTCTAATTGTTATTTTAATCATTTGTGTTGATGTCTGTGTGACAGCTGTAAGGAATACGTCTCAACATGTACATTTACATAATACATTTAACAACCTGCCCTTTCCACTGCAGGATTAAACCTGGGAGGTTTTATGTTGCTTTTTGCAATAACTTTATCTCTGTTACTACAGGTTTACAAAGTGTTGGTCTCGGTTGGCAGGAACGAGTGGTTTGTCCTCAGACGGTATGCAGAGTTTGATAAACTCTACAATACGGTAAGCAAAAGGCAAGCTATGAAATCATGCCAGAATAGCAGTCACACTTGTTTACAGCGTTATGGTGTGAGTTAATTCCGTCACCGAGGAGTTTGAGCCAACATTCAGTAACCATAGGAGCCTGTTTAAAGAAAATGATAGGGTGGGTGTGTTAAACTTCAGTTTATTTGAATTTCAAACTCAAAATCCATTTATTTGTCTTCTTTTTTAATTGTTGTTGCTTGGGAATCTAGTGTAATGAGAGAAACTTTCAACTTCCTGGCTGTAAAAATATCTGAAATCTGTATTTGTTTGATGGTAAAAATCACTGCAAATCTTAAAACATCTAGATAGATAAATTCCTCTTATTGTAAATGTTTTACTTTGAAGTAATGAAAGCAATGAACAAATCCTTGTTTCTTAAACTTTCTGTTAAGTCAGTCATGGCAATTGCTACCTGCAGTTTCATAGCCAAACTTTGTGGCAGTGGTCCATATAAAATAGATCTCCTCAGTGACTGAATATGGATTTCTTGAGTTTGTTGTGAAAAGAGGATTTTACCCCTTTACATAGAGGGCAAGTAGGGCAAATACTTGCTCAGAACTGCAGTCTGTTTTGTGTCCTGCATCCATAGCTTTCTCCAGCTCTTCATGCTTAGAGCCCACAAACTTTGCTTTTAACAAAAGAAGAAATAATTCCTCTGTGATCCCTGTAAGAAAAGATTAGTAGCTGCTTATCTGTGCCTCCATTTCCCTTCCATTGCCCCTGTAGGAAGTACTCGGGCTTTTCTCTCTTCTGCCTCACTGTACATGGATTTGTATGTGACAGCGGCATACAAATGCAGGCAGTGACCTTGGAGCTGTCGTACGAGACCTGAGCTGAAGTCAGCCTGGGTGCACCATGCAGTGCTTTGCTGGCATCTTGGGACAGACTTGCAAGTGATGTGAAAACAGAGTATCCCCTTTTCAACACCGGCAGAGCGAGTGTTGGTGATCCTGTTCCCTTTGCCACGTTATCTTGCTATGCAGATTAGCATTGCTCTCAGCACTGATCTTTCTAATGCATGTAGGGGTGGAGATCCTGGGGAAGCATAACCAGGAGCACATGTAGTCCAGTTTCTATTCAGCGTAATTCATATGCTGTAGTATACCGAAAAGAACTTGGGTCGCTAACTGGAAAAGACGCTGATGTTTCTAAGGAAAGATTTGCCAGCTACTGTATTAAAAACTACTCGGTTAGGATGCAAGTAAGATTGCTCTTCCTGCAGTGCTTGAAGATGAAGCAAATGTAATCGGAGCTTGGCTCGTGTCAGTCATGTTAGGTTTTTTTTTTTTTTAATAAATTCAGTGCTGTTGCATATAATCTTCTGGCTAGTTTATCAAGTGTAGAAGTTAATCAAATTGTCAAATGCAGTATAGTAAAACAGACTGTTCCTCTATTCACAGTTTTAACCTGGAGTAGACCACCTGTCGTTTCTGAAGCTTTAGGAATGGTGTATGGGCAAACACCAGAGGCCTGTAAACCCAAAGCATCTTAAACCACGTGCACATATCCCTATGTAAGCAGGCAAATAAACAAACCCAAGAAAGACAGAAAATTGTTGGAGGAAGGAAAAAAAAGAAAGAATAAAACCAACATTGAAATTTTAGCCTAATTCTTTAATCTGGGGCAAGTGGAAATCATTTTGCCAATATTGCAAAAGATAGCTGTAATAGTCCATAGCTTTCTAAAGGGAGATGGCCTTTGAATTTGAAAGGGTATGATTGGTGCAAACAAGCTGAGTACAGGTTGTTTTGGAGCTTGTTTTTTTCCCCTAAGTGTGTGAGGAGAGAAGATGGCAGAGAGGAGCAGAATTACGAATAATCAGATATTCAAACTGTTTGTCAAAAAACAAACAAAATGCAATTATTTCTAGGTACTTTGATGTCTAAGCACAATCCAATTATGTGTGTTTTCAGCTAAAGAAGCAATTTCCCACCATGAACCTAAAGATTCCAGCTAAAAGAATATTTGGAGACAATTTTGATCCCGGTAAGTTATCATCTTGTTACTCATTTTGTCAGCCTCTTTATATGAAAATTGGTCTATTCCAGCCTACAAGAAGCTATCTTAGATGAGTTTTACCCAGTCCTAAAAACAGTGACTAAACTTTGGTTTAGTCATGCTTCAGTCTAGAACAGGAACTAGCGTAGGTAGGTATTCTACCCTGCAATCTTTTAAAGTATTGCTTAGCGGCCCAGTGCCTGTCTTGTGCTGAAGGCTGTAGCTCCTCCCAACCTTCTCACAATCAGGACTGTGAGAGATTCTGAACTGTCAGGTGTAATCTCTCCTCTATAAAAGCAAAAGTCAGAACCCAAACTCTTCTGAACATATGCCTAGTAAAATTTAAACTTCCCCACGCGACCCCCCCACCCCCCCTCCAAAAAATGAAATAACTAAAAGATTTATCTTTGAAGACTTTTGAACATTCTGTATCTAAATATGCTCCCTTGTACAGTTTAGATGAAAATGAACCTTTTTCTGTTGTTCCACTTACAGAAGCCTGTCTGATACGAACGTGATGCCATCCAGGTAGTAGAGATAGGTCCCAATTAAGATTGCTCTGTCCACATCAAAATACTAATGGAAAGTCACTTGTAAAGTGCATTGAATTAGCCAAGGTGGCATCATCAATAAATAAATAAAAAGGCAAATGGGAGGCCAGGCCTTCGCTCTGTGTATTTATACCCTTCATTCAGGTCATTTTTGCTTAAGGGTTTTTCTGATGGTCGTTGGGAACCTCCTACTTTCCCCTGGCTTGCTGATGTGATCAGAGTGTGTTTGTAGTTTCACCTCCTCCTGCATCTGTTTCCAGCTTATAATTTTTTCCTTTGCTGAAGAACAGATGGATCCAAAGATGTTAAACTACTTGGGATGTGTTGGTTTTGGGCTTTTGAGAGTTGTTTCTAACATTAATTCATGGCAGTGACAGTTAATCATCTGGATCCTGACATTAAACTCCTTTTTTTTTTTTTTTAATTAAAATAATCAAATGCAAGTGTCCAGGCTCTGATGTGCTCTTCTGATGATATAAATGATTGCCAGAAGTTCTGTATGTATTGTGTCTACAGGAACTTCTTGTTTTGGTTTGGTTTCTTTCCTTTCCTTTTCTCTGACCTTGGGGTTTTCAGAGCTGGCTGAAGACCTAGCAATGTCAGCCAAATGTAGAGGTGGATTTCTTGGAGTCAGATTTAGGAAACTGGAGTTGAAGGGGTTGGGGGAGAGAGAAAACCCTGAAACTTTATTAAAACTATACATGTAAACCTAAGTCCTCAGACTTGTTTTAAATTTCCGTGAACTATCCTGAAATCCTTGAAGCATGAGAAACTAAATAGTTCTCAAGATGTTTCTTGCTGGGGGGCAGGGTGGAGATGGAGCCATGAGGCTCATTTAAATAATTCTTTATCTTAACATTGATTTATTGAAGCTTTGATGTAATGTTTCTGAAATAAGTCACGTGCTTTACAAATGGTGAAGAGGTATTTTACTTCTGTCAGTCCATGCTTGGATATGCAGCATTGTACTATTGCACTGGAGTTAAGTGCAGTAGAATAAAATTTACATATCACTTCTCCCGAAGTCCGCCAAAAATAGTCATAGCATACGTTGTCCCTAGATGCTCCATTTTTGGTGTCACTTAAGTTAAAACAAGATTAATTTTGAAATAACCTCAGAAATGGGGCAGAGGGAAATCATAGTAACCAGTCAGAATACAGAGCTGGAAAATTACAGAATGCGTTTGAGCCCATGTGATGCAGGTGTTTTATCTTCAGCAACATGGATAGCTCTGTAGGCTTAGCGTAGCTGGTGGCATTGTACATCCACCATACTTGAAACTGCTGGTGTTGGTGACTCCCAAAACATCTTTATGCAGATCTACCTTCCTGTTTGATGTCAGTAATTTGGGATTATTAACTACCCTAACAAGGGTTTAGGGATTACATCCCTGAAACAATAGAAACACTTTTGTTAATGTCTGAAATACAGCTTTTAATTGAAATTTAATTTAAAATTGTAATGGTTGGCATTAATCTCTATGTGACAGAAAGTCATTGGAATACTTTAAATGTTAATACACAAGTTAATAATTAGTATGGATAAAGAGTATTTGTTGATGTGAGTAATGAAATAGAAAAGGAGGTCTAACACGACATAAAGTGTAAAACAGAATAATCTTTTCTTGCAAGTGCCCTGTGTATCTTTCCATATTGCTAAAGAAAAGTTACATGTTTTAAGATTTGGATGAGTGGAGATTTTGAGGCTTTTTTTTTTTTCTAAGTTAGAGATTATGCCCAAAAGGAGGAGGAGGGGGTGGGGAAAAAGGCTGCTTTATCTAGTTCTCTTTAATGGTTACATCCGAGTGCCTGCTGGCTAGACGAATTGTGCAATTTTCCCACTGCCATATGTATATTAAGCAAATGATGCTGCTTGGTGGAACTGTTCGTGTAAAAACTTGACTTGTGCAACTGGTGTCAGGTTTTGCCTGTGGCTTTTTTCTGAGTGGAATCGGGTCCCACAGGGCTCACCCGGGCAACGAAGGCTGCACAGGTTAGCCCACTATGGTTACATGCTGTTCTTGAAGCACTTCAGTGAACTTGTAATCCACCTGGCTTTCTGCACTTTCAGGTGGTGTAGCAGAGAAACTGAAACTTGTTCTCTCGCCTTACTTGAACGTGTTAAGCTTGTGATTTTCATGTACAGAACCAGTCATGAACCAATCTCCTTTTAACTGCTATTCAAGTCCTAAAAACCCTAAATTTGAAAGTAAGTCTTTTTCACAAGCTGACTGCTCATTCTAATAAATCTATCTCTTTTTTTTTTTTTCCCCCTTAGATTTCATTAAACAAAGAAGAGCAGGACTGAATGAATTCATTCAGAATTTAGTTAGACAGCCAGAGCTATGCAACCAGTAAGTAGTTTCATTTTGATTTTATAAGGACTACTTAAAAGACATGAGATGTCAAGTACATAATTGCAAATAAGTACTTTTAACTAGAAATTGTATACTGCCTACTCAGTGCTCTTAAGTATAATAAATAAACTTTAATATGGACATTCATTCCTTCAGGAAAAATCTACAGACTGATGAACAGTATAAAGATGTCTTTGTTTTCTGAAAAATGATCTACAAGTAAACTTGGAGGCAATGAACTGATTGGAGTTCAGGAGGTGCAGATTCCAGTGTAAACTCTGTTGCTATAGGTTGCAGATGTTTGTCTTGCCAATAGCTATACTGTTTGAAAACTTTGTCCCTTGCTGCTACGTTGACCTTCTGGGGGTGAGTCACTGCCTGCATCCTTTTGTTAGAGCAGTTTGTGTGTCTACTCCAGAACTCGGTTTAAGCTTGTTAAGCAAGCTGATTAAGCTACTCGGTTAGGTGGTTTGGGATAACCCAGCTCACCTGCCTAAAGCAAATGAATACACTTGCACATAGACTGCTCTGTCAGAAGAATGGCAGGTGTATTCACCCCCATCAGTGGGACAGTGATGAATGAGAGACGGTGATGTGCTGCAGTCAGCTGCAGTTAAATCTGGAGGCTAGTGCTTCTGTGTGTGAACTGATTTGGGGGGTAAACTGCATTTTTCCTTCAGTTTATACCTTATCAGTTTAAACTAAATTCATGCAGCTCTCTGTTACTTGATCTAGTAAAATGGTAAAGCTCTGTGTTTGGCTTTACTGTTGAGTAAATGTCTGTAATACATGTTTTGTTTAATTAGCCAATCTGTACAACCTGTGAAACTGGCAGTTTCCCACAGGGTGGGGGAAATCTTTAATAGAATATTGCTGGCGTTTGCCATGTGCAGTCAGATTATTTTTTTTTTCCTCAACAAATGAACTATTTAATGTCCTATTAACCTAAAATACATTAATTTTTTTCTGGGAAAAAAGGGAGTGTTTTATATATATATTTCCTTGTGATGAGTGGAAAAAAATTTGAAATTGTCTTTACAGTGAAATAGTTTTGCACTAGAACAAATACTGTGAGGTTTGTGGTTGTAGTCATCTTCCTTTCTGAGAAACAATAGAAAGCACTTTAAAATAACTGAATATTGAAAGCTAATCTGTTTTGTTACGTTAGGAAAGGACACTGGGGTTTTTTTTCAGCACAGTCCCCTCCCTGTTTGGTTGTCAGTATGTCCAAGTACAAAATATTTTGTCTCAAAACATACTATATTTGTTCTCCAAAGGTAAAATGGTACTGAAATGGGTTTTTGTGCACTAACAAAACTGTGTACTTAAAAAAAAAAAAAACCAACAACAAAAAAAACCCACAGACAAACCGCAAAACAAACAAACAACAAACCCAAACCTCAGATCCACTTGACTTCTTAAATTTATGTAAGCTTTTAAAGTTGTTGTATGTTCAGACGCGTCTGTGTCCGTGTTCTTTAACATGGCAAACTGTATCGGGATGTCATTTGAAAGTTCTACCTAGGAGAACTGTTTCACTAACAGCTTTAGGATGGTTCATGATGATGTGCTCATGTCTGGAAAGGACAACAACTGCACATACGCACAAAAAGCATAAAAGCACAAACCTCAGATTCGGTGTGTGCAAGATTGTACTATTTAAATTTTTCTCTGAAACATGCAGCACTGTTCTCGTCCTTCCCCCTTCTCCTTCAGTGGACTTTGTTCTTGGGTCTGATATGTTTGTTGGATATTGTATCAAAGCCAAAACTTTCTGCTCAATAATAAACCCAACAAAAACATAAAGTGTGTTAGAGTGATTAGACAGACTCTGTAACAGTTGATAAGGATTTTCCTGCAGTTACTGGCAGGTGGAATATGGGCCTTGATGGATAATTGGCTCAGAGCAAATTGGGAATTAGGTGGACTAGCTTCACGCTGCAATTACTCAGCTAACTGTATCTGATAGAGAACTTGCTGTCATGGATAGAATGCAGATGTTTGGGGGGAAAAAAAGTAATTGTCGGGGGGATAGAGATCTGTTAATGCGTCCCCCTTGCTGACTGAGTAGGGGCTGGGGGTTTGTTATTGTGAGCACCCTGAGGCCCTCTAAATCAATGAGCAGCTATTCAAATTGGGCTGCTCCCCCACCCCAGTGTAAGTGTTCACTGACAAGTAATGTGTTTAATTGTCTATAAGAACGTGTCCAAAGAGAATCCATTTAAATCCAAATGTACACTAGAGAATTCATTAACAATAACATAGCTATTTTTAAATAGTCCAAAGCAGCTCCTTAATGAACGAGAACATTTGCATGACACTTGAAGGACTCAAGATGACAATACCCTGCAACCTCTATGGGGAAATGAGTTAGCAGCTCTGTAAGTGAGAAGCGGGGGTTCTGCATTTGTTCCCTAGAAGAAAATTAGAGTGACTACATTTTTTCTGGTTTCAAAGTCTGATGAATATAAAAGTGAATATGAAACTCCAGAGCTGTAAGATCTGCAGTCCATGCTGGGGAAGGCAAACCTTGCATTGTATTAGTTGTGCTCTTAAAATCTTACTGTACCTCATGGCTTTTTGAGCCTCTGCTTTCTGTGAGAAAGACAACAGTGTGTTACTTTTTTTTTTTTTTTAAAGGTGTGTGAAGAGGGAAGAGCTGAGTGCAATTATTTAAATAAAGTGTGTCTTAAATGCTAAGTTCTGTCACTAGTTACACATTTGTGTAACTTTTAGGGTTTGTATTTGTGTGTGGCTTCCTATGTTTCTGCAGGAAGGCTAATGCAGAATGAGGATCACAGAAGGAACTGGATTTAGGCAGAGCTTGACACCCCTTTGTGGATTTTGGAGATAATCCATAAATTAAATGTATCCAGTCAATCATAAAAATCCAGAGAAAACCAACTTTTGCTGGTAGTATATGTACAATGTGTATCAAGTATCCCTTTTTAAACTGTTTTCGTAATCCTTTCAATTTGATATGCGAGGTTATTCTAGGAATAGTTTCAGTGTATTTTAAAATACATTGAGTTAAAATAGATGTGAGCTAACATAGCACAGAAATCCTACCATTCTGTATAGCATTTAGCATCACATGCTGCAGTCTGGGCTGAGAAAGTGGTACCTTGAACTTTTTAATCACCTCTGCTCTGCAGTGCGTTCACGATTACCAGCGTGAACAGCGTAACAGTGATCAGCTATGCTTCCGGCTGCAGTGTGTCGCAGAGATTGTTAAATACCATGCAGTGGTACAGCAGCCCTTTGCTGTGAACGGGTTGTTTTTATTTTGCCCTGCTGTGAATTCAGTCGTGGACAAAGTTACTATAGTAACTATTTGAGATGTGTTACAACACACTCTAAATCAGCCAGTTGTCCAGAATAATTAATGCCGAAAGGTAATTAAGGTCTGGTTTTGTTGTTCTGTTTGCTGAAAAGCATTAACCATAACTTTTTATTCTTGATGTTGTGATACCCAAAGATTCTGAAACTTAAATTATTGCATTGTGAGCCAATATTACTACAACATTCAAACAACAGTGGCTTTTATCTTCCTGGGATTTAAGACACAAGACAGACCCTCAAATAGATACAGAATTTGGAGTTCGTATAAGATGGGGTAAATTAAACTGAAACAGTGGTGGGAAATTGTACGACCAGTCTTGTTGCTGTACTTTAAACCTGAAGGGCTGACGATAGCTCAAATTTCAAATAGGGTTTAGGAGTACAGAATGTAAGTGATAGAGACAGGGAGCCTCAGGTAGCATAGGACACAAATTAGGTTTGATAATGCTAACCTGAAATACAGAAAGGGGAGAAATCAGAAACAGCTCATCTCTTACTTCTGATCCTCACCTTACAGAAGCATGGAGGGTGAAATGGATTGAAAATGGCAAAGCAAGCACATCAGCTTATATGAAGTACCTTATTGCATATATACTAGGGCTAAGATAAAAGTGCAGCTCCATAGTTAGGTTAGTGCTTTTCTTGCACTGAATGGCTTGTGCAGAGTTTTCTATCAGCGACTGCCCCGAGACCTCAAAGAACTTTGTCTCTGAAATTTAGGTAAGATTTCTTCCTTGATAAGCAGGCTGCCTTTTAGTCAACTGAAGGAGCTTGAAAGACTCGTCATCTCCTCAAATGGTATATAGGTTATACACAATCCCCATTTGCTTAGAAATTAATTTTGCTTCAGTTATTATTATTATTCTTTACTCCCTCACTATGCTGGGGTTAAGAAAAATGTTTTTTAAACTTACTGTTGGGTAAGCCTTGCTTCCTTGGGAGCGGGTCCTTGGAATTCTCTTACTTTCCCTCCTTTCTCCCAGTCCTCCTCCCCCAGCCCCCACCAAGACAAGATTTGACAGACGGACCGCTCAGTG
>NW_010231067.1:0-2465 GCF_000690775.1 Eurypyga helias
CCTTCTGCGTCACCACAAACTCCCTCAGACACTGCCTTCCTGAGGGAAAAACTCCCATCCCCTGAAACAGTAAAGGCAACGGGCATGTTTCCTTAAAAATTTGTACTGTTTTATCATCCTGGGAGAGCTCCAGACCCTTCGCAATACCTCAGCACCCCAGCTCTCAGTGTGGGCCGGACTCTTCCGAAGTGACAACAAGCTTGGCGCTTTTCCATCCCGCTTTTCCATCCTCCCGGTTTCCCTCGGGAGGGACAGGGTGCCAGGGCAGACGGCCACTCTGCTTCCCTGGCTGCTGCAGAGTGCCCACGGCCCACCCTGCACGGCACCCGGCGGTAGGAACTGAAGCAGGGCAGGATTCGGGCCTTGGGGACTGAGGCGCTGAGCCACACGGCAGAAGAAGACCCGCCGGAATGCCGCCGTGCCCTGCCTCAACGGTGGCTTCTCATACATGCCCCACACTTCATATACACAACCAAGAAAAAGCCGCTGGCTCGTCATAGGATTGCACCGATCCCCTCCATTTCACAATCACGGATAAGATCAACTGTGCTTCAGCTTTACAGATAATACTGTTTTCTCCCTCGATAAAGTCCAAATGCTTCCTTACTGCTAGTACTATGCATAGCATGCCACGACTCCCAGAACATACAAGGAGCTGCAGTGGAATTATAGTCCACTTTGTTTTCAGAAAAGCAGAGAGGCCTTGGCAGCATCGATTTGCATCACTGTTTCTGGAATAGCCTCTGGCTTCTCCTTAAAGATAATATCTAAACTCTGAAATTCATTAAATAGAGCCAGAAATGGATCAGGTTATTTAAAACAACATCACTAATGGCGCAATATCTCAGCTGTCTCCACCGATAGTGAACATTGTCTTGGATAGTGTTATCAGTCCAGGACACCCGCTATGAATATTGATCTGCAGCTTGTTACAGCCATCACTTGCCGTCAGGACAGGTCAGGGTTGAAACCCACCTAGCATCAAAGCAATTTAAAGACAGCACTCGGACTGAATTTTAATGCTCGAGCTGGGAAACGGACCAACTTCAAACAGACTGCTAAAACTAAGCCACGAACGGGTGTTTCTTCGTGTGTGCCTTTCTCCACGCATGTACATCTGTAGGGCGGCGTGCACGCGTATGTTAGACCGATGGTATTTGGAGATGTCTGCCAGCTCACAAATTAATCTCAGTGCTACAATTTACTTTCTCGGCTCCTGCAGACACAACAACTCAAACAGAAGTATTTGTATTCCCACATATATCAGACTAGATTTTTTTTTTCACTGAAACATAAAAAATCTTGGCACTGCCAGGGCTTGCGAGCTTTCTTAAAACAGTGAGCTGTACACTTATTTACCGTGTGGCAATACCTATGATTTCTCCATGCAGTTTGAAACTGATGTTGCTCCACAAAAAGAATCTCGTTTCAAAAACCATCAGCAGGATCTGCTCGAAGACTTCATATCCATTTCCTTTATTTGATCTCACCTTTGAAACAACCTGTCCGGCAGCTGCCACTGCTCCTCTCCCCTTTCCTTCTCCTTCTTCTGCACCTCAAGGTACTTCAAATACATCAGCAACACTTCACCAGCACGCAGGGGGGTTACACTCCCTTCGTTTTCACTCAGGGTGCATCCCCAAAACTGAGCTTTATCCACCTGTAGCTATAGTGTGTGAACTCCGCAAGAGAGAGCTCCCTTCTCTTCTGCATGTGTGTGGAATCCCGTACCAGAGGCCAGTGCCAAATGGACTCTTGGATGCTGCCACCACATAATTAACACTAACAATTGTAATCACATCGTCCTGCACATCTCAATATCATCTTCTTGCTCTCCTGTTATCTTAAAGCCTTTGTAATGGCAAATAGAAAGTCCAGTTCTGCTGAGGCTGAGACACCTGCACTGAGGGCTGCAGTCTGTGCCTCTCCCTAGGAATAAAAGCAGATGGAGTAGCAGAGGGGCTGCCTTCTCCAGCTGAAGGATCCAAACTGAAGTTCTTCATCTACACCCCTGCCTGATCTGCAGCACCAACAGGCACAGAAACGCGCAGGAGAGGGAAAAGCATCCTCCTGAACAGACACGGGTGTACAGACAGCCATTGCTAGAAAGTTTTCAATAAGCACGGCTGGCTAGACGTGGTCGTGGGACTGGTGCGGGGCTGCTGTTGCCTACCCTGTCCTGGTTGTAGGTCTGAACAAAAGGTTTCCACTCAAGGCAAGGCGGGTTAGTCAGAGGCTGCTCGCGGGGCAGAAACTCCTCCAGCACAGGCGTGCCTCAGTTTCCCTGCCTATAAACCGGGGGTAGTGTGAACCCCGCAGGTGAGCTGCAGGAGTTAGGGCCAGCCCTTGGCCCAGAGTCTGAACTACTGACCCTGAGCTGCCCCAAAATGAGAAGCTGCTGATTTCCCCCCTGGGGACCACGCAGGAGTTTCCTATCTGAACCAGCGGCCGCTGGCAGAGGGAGC
>NW_010231068.1:0-1819 GCF_000690775.1 Eurypyga helias
AGGTCCCTTCAAACCCAAACCATTCAATGATTCTATCATTCTCTGAAAAATAACTGGAAAATTGCAAGTTTAATTCACCAGAGTTATGATAGTACCTAATAGGACAGTTGCAAGAGACAGTCACATTGTGTCCAGTACACAGAGAAAGGACAGATTTTTGTAAGTTTTCACTTTTTTAAAAACAATCATTCACATTTCTGTATTTTTGTTTCAAGATTAAAAAATACAGTCAGAAAACAGAAAAAAAAAATTGAAAAACGTACAAACAAAAAACCAACACACAAACACACACACACACACACAAAAATCCATTGTAACAGTGGTGTTCCTTCTAAACTTTAACTTCAGGGTGTAAATCAAACAAGATTTTGAAAATAAAATGTAACGTTATAAAATGTTAATTGAACTCCAGACAAAAGGTTGTTGACACTGATTGAATTTGCACTTCTTCCTGATCTTTATGTACTTCCTCAGCTTTGTTTTTATGATACATTAGAGAGCTTTCAAGAAAACTCTTTTTAAACACAAATACATGTAAATAAATTCTCAGGGAAGTATATAGTCTTACTTTAATAGTCTTTTCATTTCAGGAAATTAGTATAGGAGTTGAACACTGTATCAGTTTCTTTCTACACAACAGGGTTTTTTTCTACCTAAAAACAGCCCCCAAGAGCATCATTACGCCGTATTGTTTCTTTCCTAGAAATGCAAGTTAAACAGAAATGTCTCCAATTTGGAGGAAGCTCCTGACATCTGAGGTATGCAGCTTGACCCACAAAACCAATCCTAAGAACAGTTTTAGTGCCTGTGATAGGAAAGAAATAAAATCTAGTATTTCAGTTGGCTGGCAGCATAAGATTCATACTGTTATAATCAACAATTTCCCAATAGGAGGCACTAAGGAATGATTATACAGGAAAAAGGAATAAAGCCTCAATTGTTACAATGTCTTTGCTGGTTTTGCTTTTAAGTTTGAACACTGAACAAGATTTCACAAATTAGTAATGATCTTCCACATGTGTAAACCTAGGAGAGTATTGAGACAAAAAGCAGGAGGAAAACATAGCTAGACTGCAGATCATTTTCACCAAGGAGACAGTTAAGAAGGGGCTATGGATTAAACAGTTTGAAATACTGCAGATTAAAACGAAGTTAAAAATTTCACTGACCTGGGAAAAAAAGTAAAACAAATGAAATTATACTCATAACTAGCATATCTGGATCAGACTAGGAAGAAATGCAAAGTCTACTAGAGTACCAAAAAGGCTTTTTACCCACAAAAAGTGTGAGAGAAAAAAATTATTTACAGTATAGAGCACATGAGCAGAGGAGAAGCATTAATCATACAGGAAAGGCAAAAAGTAAAGCAGAAGCTATGCAAAAGGAAATGCATACATGCAAAACTACAGCGATGAGCAAAATGAGCAGTTGAGCTGTTGTAAAGAAAATGGGAAATGCCCTGCCCAGTGAGCCACATCGTAGCTGTGTCACTGTCCCAAAGACTGCAGCGAAGCAAAAGACACATACACCACGAAAGCAAAACACCAACTTGGAGGAAAGATTCTGCACTTCATGACTTCAATGCAATGAAAAATAGCACAAACGAACGGTTTGTAGAACTCGGACGAGCACCAGATGTGAAGACAAGGCAGCAGCAGGCACACAGGCAAAGCACCAGATAGACAGTGGGGCACCAACGAACCTATGAAGCTACAAGAAGAGATGTGTAAGAGGGGAAAGGTTGCAGTCAAAGATAAAATTAGTCAGTCTTATAAATGCAGCATTAAGACAATGAAAATTATATTTTAAAAAATTATAT
>NW_010231069.1:0-307 GCF_000690775.1 Eurypyga helias
GGGTACGTCGAGGGGGGGTGTCCCTCGGCGTCTCGGTAGGCTGAGAATGTGCACACTTCGTTACACCGATGCCTTCGCAGCTCCTGCTTATTTTTAGGGGGTTTTGCCTCACCTTGGGGGGATTTTTGGGGTGTTGGTGCCTCCCTGGACCCCCCCAAGCGGGTTTGCACCCCCGCCGCTCGGTACCTGGGTGGGGTGAGAACGCGCGCGCTTCGTTACGCAGCGCCACCGCTGTCCCCGGGGGGGGACACGGGTGACGGTCCGCATGTCCCTCCCTCCCCAGGCATCGAGGCCACCACTGTGTACT
>NW_010231069.1:339-827 GCF_000690775.1 Eurypyga helias
CCGTCATCTTCCAGCTCCATCTTTGGGATTGCGGGGACGGAGCCCTGAAAAAATTCGAACATCTCCTGCCCGTGAGTAGCGTGACGCAGGGGAGCGATGACGTGTCGGGGGGTGGGTGTCACACGCGCAGCACCCCCCCGTGATGCTGGTCGCCCCCCTCCCAGGCTTGTAAGGAGGAAGCAGACGCCATCCTCTTCCTCTTCTCCTTCACCGACCGCTCATCCTTCGAGGAGCTGCCGGCCCAGATGAGCCGCGTGGTCGGCCCCGACGAGGAAAACCTCGTTAGGGTGGTTGTCGGCACCAAGTATCCTTCTCCAAAGTGCGGGAGGGGCTCCGCATCCCCCTGGGAGTGGGTTCACGCCCTCGTGTTTCACATCACGCGGCATCTTGGTAGGCTGAGAACGTGCACACTTCGTTACACCGATGGATCGGCAGCTCCCCCTTATTTTTTGGGGGTGGGGGGGGGGGTTGGGGGGTGGGGTGCTCCC
>NW_010231070.1:0-388 GCF_000690775.1 Eurypyga helias
GGTGTCGAGCATCCCGGGTTCCATGAGCATCCCAGGCTCCACGGGCATCCGCAGGCATCCCAGCCTCCACGGGCATCTCCGGGGAAGTGGGCATTCAGGGCTCCACGGGCATTCAGGGCTCCATGGGCATCCTGGGAACTGCAGGCATCCTGGGCTCCATGGGCGTCCTGGGTGCAGTGGGCATCCCAGGTTCCATGGGCATCCCAGGTACCACGGGCTCCATGGGTTTTGTGAGCTCCACGGGCATCCTGGGCTCCATGGGTTCCACGGACATCCCAGATACCACGGGCATCCCAGACTCCACAGGGATCCTGGGCTCTCCGTGGGCAACCTGGGTGTTGCGGGCATCCTGGGCTCCATGAGCTCCACAGGGATCCCGGGGGCCACG
>NW_010231071.1:0-6910 GCF_000690775.1 Eurypyga helias
CCATTCTATGATTCTATGATAACTTCATATCACTAACTTTATTCCTGTTTTTATTTTTGTTTTGTTTTGTCCCTTAAGAAATCTACCTCTCTATCCCCATATCTTGCCTGATTTTAAATTTCCTAACATTTCCCAGTAATCTGTGTTTCCACATTTCACTAGAATATAACTTTTTTTTCTTTTAACAAGTCTTCATGCAATATGAGTTCTACAAATCAGAGAACACTAGGCATTTTGGGAGATACACTGTTTGTACATGATATTTACAGTGAACCCACTGAAACCAGAGCATCTTGCAAAATTGAGAAGTTCTAATGTATTTATGATTTGGCTTGTATAAATAATTTCATTTATTTGCTTGCACATGAAGAAACATTTAGAAACAAGGTATATGTGCATACTCCTTGCTCAAACTACCTAGGATGAAAGAACCTCTTCAGGGAGGTGTAATAGTTTTACAAATAGAATACTATACACACCCTCAAAGGTGCAATATTTTGTCATTGGTATGTTTGGGTTTTTCCTACTAGGAAATGTTGCTGTTATGAAAAAACAGAGTGGAATTATATCATAACACATCCCCAAGGCATGAATCACACCTCCAACTGTTTCTCCACCAACTGTTATATGAGAGAGCACAAAAAAAGGTCCTTGGACCACATGGCAGCTCCCACTTAACATGGAAGTCTAGTACGATGTGAGATAAAGTAAATAGTGCCTTTTACCCTGTATTTTCTCACTGAAGCCCTAAATCTTTGCCTTTCTCTTGTGCTTCCTGCAACCTCTTGGTACTGCAGACCACCACAGATCCCTCTATCCCAGATCCAGTCCATCTGGAGAGACATGCACAATTTTTATCCTAGAATTATCAAAAGGCAATTTACACAGGAAATTATACATTCAGGAACATCACCATGAATGTCAATAAACACCATATCTGCTTTAGAAACAGGCATATAAATACAATTGAATTTGGTATGAAACTTCAACATCTCATGCCAAGGTCCTGAAGTTGTGGAAATGTTCCTGAAAGGATTGAACTCATCAACATTCTTAGACCTATGTGTGAGTGAAAATAAAAGACATGATACTTTATTCAACACAGAAACTTCATTTCAAATATATGCATTTGCAAACACATGGCTCTGGCTTTTTGTATTTGCCTTAAGAGTTTTCCAGGGCATCCAAAAGTAAGATGACAGTGACTCAACATTTCAGAAGTATCTACCTCTGTGTCCACATTTAACTTGTATGGTGTCTCTACGACCACAAGCAAAGGTAGAAATCTGAATCCTGCTTGACTTCTGCTTTTCAATTCCCAAGCTTAGGCTTTCACCATTCATCTGTGTTGCAGAATCCACCACAATGGCACATTTTAAACCACCAATCCAAATGAGTAACATATCTGGCTTTTTGATTGTAGGACATGTGCCCAAACAACATATGTTGAATTTCAGATAGATTTTTTGTTAAATTTCCTTTTTTTTTTTTTTTAATCTCAAGGAAATGCTGTCATTATTTTGACTGCTCTGAATGCAAAATAATCACAGATGGAAAGGCAACCTGATTATGCACTGTCTTTGACAGCTCTTTTTGATATGAAGTACCTGACAGACCTGTTGCCTATAGTAAGCACATTTGCTTGCTCACTAACAACAGGATGGGTTTATGCTTTGAATGGAGTTTGAGTCAGCTCCTGATGCTGGTAAACTGGTTTAACAATCTCACTTGAAAAAGCAGACATTACAAGCACACAACACACTGTGAAAAGCTATGCTTATTGTGACAGGAGAAAAAGAAGTACTTAACTGAAGTCTTCCTATGCTTGCAAATGTCTGGAATATTTAATGTCAGGTCAAATCTATAAAGGATAAATTTCTGCAAACTGGAGGGAAAAGCATTAGGGTTATCCAGTTCTCTGTGCTCTGAAGCATTTGACATTTGTGAGATAAAATGATTGTGACACCCTGAGCACTTTTTTGGCAGGTGCTGACAGTCCCGTAGTAACTGGAAACTTAGTAAGAAATCCAAAGCTTACATAAACATAATCACACAAGTCAGGCTGCTTCTTTCCTCGGAAGCTCTATGACTGGTACCATTCATTGAATCTGTATCATCTTTGCTTTGAAAGTAGCTAGATTAGTACAGGTTCCCTGTCATTGTCACAGGACAGAAAGATGGGATTGTATGCTGTGGTGGAAGGTGATATTTCACATCCAGAGTTTCAAATTACTTCTAGCCATCCTTGTGTTGTTTAATTGAATCATGAGAACAAAATCTTTTTCAGGCAGTTTGGTTTTCCTGTGCTGTCAGGCAACACTTTACTTATGCTTATTTTATAATTACTACTGCACCTTGGAAGCAGACACTAAAAAAGTTCATTGCATTCTTTACATGACATCAGCTGTAAAAAAACATCAGTAAAGTTTTTAGCCAAGCAAAGAAGGACGTCTGCAAATTATTAAATAACCTCTGTAGTCTAAAAAATCCTCTGTCCAGGGTGACTTTTATGTCTTTTACCATGCTGTCTCCTACCTGCTTTGAAAAGGTAAACAAAACAGGTAGAGCAAATTATTCTGATTTTCTTTCAGGTTCCCAGGTAAGCAAGATCCACACACAGTCATTCCCATCTGCCTTAAATGCAATGACCTTGTCTCTACCTGTTATGTGAATGAAGGCTCCAGCCAAAACCTTTTGTTTTGAATTAGAACCAATACTTTTTGGCTCTTGGGACACCAGTTTTCTAGGCCTTAAAAAGGGTTTCCTTTTGGCTGACTCTCACTTTCTACTTTTCTCCTTCCAGTTACTGCTGTGACCTACTCAGTTAGCAGACTCTTGCCTTGAGTAGTAATAACCCAATAGCGTTTTGTCCTCCTTGGTCCTCATTTAAATAGGCAAGCCAAGAAAAGTACTTCTCACTTTGATGTTTGCTAGAAAATAGTCTTGGCTGTATCACCCAGTTTCAAACTTACTTCAGTATGCCAACTAAGAAGTTATTTAAAGAAGCGATTAATTCTCCCTTATTCTCCCACAGAATTCTCCAAGGCTGTTATCTCAACATTGGTATCCACGGGCCCAGGTATGTATTTAATTATATACTGTTATCCACATCTTCACCGAAAAGGAGGTATGAGTTCCAGGAAAGATTTCATAGAAACTGTCATCTCTACCTAATTTCTCATGTCTATAAGGAAATCATCCCAGTAATCTCGGTTTGACAGCACCTATCTGGTGAATGAAAACAGTGAGAACCCGATGGAATTGTCCCGTTCTGAATGACTGAATGCTGCCTTACAAAGTGTGATTTGCATAGACATTAGGTTCATATGTTTTTGGCTCCTTCTGGAGTGAAGCTGTTACCACTGTGGTGTGACATACATTTTTAAGAAAAGGTGTCAACTAGCCTTTTCAATAACATGTGTAAGGTTGTGTCGTGGCTGTTCATTCATTATTTGCTGCAATGGAGCAGGTATTTGAACATCTTGTATTTGTTTACTGAAAGACAAAGTAAAGGACATTAGACCATACTGCTTTCAATTAAAACCAAGAATCTTAAGACTGGGTTAAGAATGAATAAAGACACAAAAAATTTTCTCACACCAAGCATGTTAGTATAACGTCCAAATGACTTTTGAGTACTTTAAAGTGTTTGCTTTCTTGCCTTCACCCAGAATAAGGATCACATACAATCAGGTGTCAGTGTTGTTAGGGATCTGGGTTGGTTTTATAACAGGCAGACCTGTTGCTAGGCATTTGTGTATGAGAGAGGGCAAGTTTAAAGAAACATGTCATGCACATGGAGAGGAAGTGGCAAGATTAATGATGTTGCTTAGATCCTGTAAAACCCATTAGGGGAATTCTGGTAAAGGAAAAAAATAATCCTACACTGACATCAGTGTGAGAAGACACAGTAGCTCCCAAATTGAAGATAAGAAATGTCCTGTGGGTCAAACCAGCGGAACATCAGGTCAAGCATAACTTCCAAAAGTAGCCATAGGAGATGCCTTACAGAAAAGGCACTCAAGCTTCACCGTTATCTGTGAACCATTCCCGTGCTGCTCTGAAAACACTCAGGGCCATTGGATTAGGGATGAAGTTGTACAGCACATTCCATCTAGTCTCTGTTTATGGACTGGTTGTCCAAATAACTAACGTTCACACACAAACAAGAGTTTTTGCTGATAGCCTCTTAGCTGCCATCTCTACCAATTATTCTGAATGCCCCTGAAGGCAACTCTGTCCTTACCACAGCAGTAGCATTTCCCCATTCACCAGCCCGCAGGATGGTGTCAGTGGCCCTCACATGCCTGTCTCTAGCCCTTTAGGAAGTGCTGCCTTGGCCTGTCCTGTAGTTTTACTACCTGTGCCCACTAATGTGATTTCAGCATTATGCAGTGGCTGAAGAGAAGGGACTTCAAAAAGACCAATCGTGTTTTCTGGCTTCCTTCTACTCCTTATTTTTTAAAATACCTTCCACAAATGGGAACAACCTTGTGCTGTCAGGTTCCCATGCGTTTTCCACTCAAGAGAAAGAGCTTCACATCAGAGCTTGGCGGAAGTGAATCAAAATATGGCTCTTAAGCAGCAGCCTTGTGCCCATCTCTCAGTTCATCATCATTGCCCAGTCCTGAAGTCTGTATACTTCAAATTAATCTTAAAGTCCCACCAGCAGGGTCTGTGATTAAGTTCTATGCCAGTCAAGTGTATAAACAGTGTAAACACACTTTATCTTTTCATTGATGGATATGAGAAAACAGCTCCTTCCAAGCTTGTGATGCTGTCCATCTGGAGTTCTGGATAAAGAGCTTATTCAAGTGGAAAAAGCACTGTGGCCTTTCCTTCTCCCGAAGGCCAGCAGCAGGCACCCAGGGACCCTACATGCCACATCCTGTAGCATTTCAGACAGGAAACGCATTTTAAAAGATTGTTTTCAAGCTCTCCCTACAAACAAAGACTTGAAGTGCAAACCACACTGAAATTATTTTATGTAAAGCATGTTTCAAAATGTCATCTAGACACAGGGAACACATTATCTTACCAAACCAGACAGAATATTCAGAGGTCAAACACTTAAAGAAAAGGAGAAACTGGCAAATATAACAGGTCAGTGACCTGTACATGTACATAACGATACAACCCGCTTATTAATCATAGAATCATAGAATGGTTATCATAATCATTCGATATGATTGTGAATGAATCATAATCATTCAATACAATACAATGCTTAAATTCAATTTTAGATTTTCTACTGCGATAAGTAAGATATTGCAATAAGAAAGTAAGTTGGACATGTTTATTTGTCTAATACTAACATGGGTCTAGATCTAAGCTCATGAAGAACAGAGCATCCAAAGTTGTCTTGGGATGTCTGAATCCTCCCATTTCTGTTGACTACATCCTTTGTCATCACAAGGGACAATCAAAACTCTGTTACTCATAGCACCTCCTTTTCTCTGTCTTTGAGGAATCAAATAATGCTCATTATTTAATAATCTATCCAGGATGAAATTCACAATACTGTTTTTTGGTTTTGGGTTGGTTTTTTTTTTTTTTCCACTTCCACACCCTGGTTTTATTTCTGCATCAGTGTAAGCCACTTCTTTTTACATTACAAGTTCTTCATAGTATATCAGTGTTGTATGTACCACCTCTTCATCAGTAACCCCTGAGCTCAACTGGTTTACAATCCTAGTCCCCATTATCCATTTATCGATTTTTTTAAGCAGGAAAGGCACTATTCAGTTTTGGAGGATGCATCAATAAACATCTGCAAAGTGATGCCAACATTCTTCGAAGTTTTATCCCCATATCTCCTTTGATATGAGGTCTTCAGAAACATTGGTAAGGGTACTTTGAAGGCTGCCTGTCGTGACTGTCTTGCTGATTCTCTTCTTGGCACAAATGCGGTCTTTTAGTAATGCACACAATCATATTAAACTTAGCCTGTAATAAGAATTCCAAGTTTATTGACAATAAAAGCAGTCAGAACTTCAAGTCTGAAAAAAACCCCAATTACCTTCTTCAGTGAAAATTAGTGTCAAGTAAATATTATGACTTGAAAGTGTATTTCCTAAAAGCATAATGAATTATATTTACCTTAATAACATCTCCAGGTAGAAGTGTAGTTGTGATTATAAGCACCACATTTTTGTAAGCACAGCTGAAATAACTCAATTTTTTCATTAATGTTCTAGACCATATCAGAAGGTGGATATGAATATCCATCTCCATTTTTACAAAGAAACTAGAGCAGAGGAAAAATATTTCCACTCCAGTCACATGGCAGAGCAATGTAAGGTTCAGGAACAGAAGTGCTGACCCCTGAATAGCCGTCTTGTCCTCTGCCTGCTGTGCCATGCAGCTTCTCTGAGATATATCAGTATTGCTCTGTAGATCATGCGTGTTAGATAGGATTCATGTATTCTAGCTTCAGCTGTTGAATATTGGAAAATACCATAAAAGTTATATGTACAAAGGATATTTCTTAAAAACTAGAGGGGAAAAAAATGGTCTCTCAGTAAAGAAAACTTGATTTAACCTGCTGTGTTTTTTTCTAAGAAGAGAGTGAATATTTGCTTGAATATACTCCTTATTTATTAGGTCTGTCAGGCTGAGGTAAACAGCTCCCAGCAATATAATCTGAAATAACTGAGTGAAACTATTGAGAACTTTCAAGTACCCCTTATTAAACACTAGTGCCTTACTTTCATGTCCAAGCTTACTGAAATATTTACCTGGTAAGTTCATAGTACATTTTGGACTAATTTTTTTTTTTCTTCAAAAAACACCGAACACTGAACACCTTCACCATATCACAGACCATACATGATAAAAATGTAGTACACATAGACATACGGTCACAGAGGAACTTCTTTGTTTTACTTGATGTGCTGGGTTAAGGCAGGAA
>NW_010231072.1:0-2614 GCF_000690775.1 Eurypyga helias
CTGACCGGCATTGCCAGCCCGGCCCCCGCGGAGAGAGGGACAGCCCGGGCCGGCCGGAGCCAAGCCACCTCGGCAGGGCCCAGGCGCTCCTCCTTCCCTTTCCCCGGCATACAGCCCCTCGGGAAGCGAGGACACACCTACTGACTCCCCCAGTTACAGATCCCAGGGAGTGGAGGGGCACTCTAATGTCCTATCGCCCAGACTGGGGCTCAGGACCGCTCCAGACGAAACGGCACACCCCCACATGACCAAAACGGCCTGGGGAGGGTCACAAGAATTAAAAATACAGAAGCAATGAGGGTAGTCGATCTGAAGCCTGTCTGCCCACTGCCTTCAGAGGTCATCCTCTGTGTGAAGACCTTTTCAAGGAGGATTTAAGCTTTCCTGGTCCTACTGTGACAATCCATCACTTTGCAAGGGGATATCGTCCGCCTTTCTTCATGGTGCTGGAGAACTGGACTTACCCATCCTGCCACTTAGGAGGTCCGTTTCTTTTGGGTAGCCAAAGAAACTGGGACAGAGCACAAGCATCAGTGTTTGAACTGTAATCAGACTGTCCCCCTCAAGCCCTGCTGCTTAGCTGCTTCCTCCTGAAGGCATCTAAACATCAGGTGTCTAGCTGCCACATTTGGAAGAGCCCAGACTGCTTGTGCAAGCCTGGAACTGCCCTGCTGCAAGTGGCCTGGCACCCAGCCCTGCCAAACCTTGACTGGCATTCAGAAACAAGGCATTCATCTGGCCTTGCTGGGGATACCTGACACGCTGACACGATTTGACTCTTCCCATCTTTTAAAACCTGACCACACCAGGCGACAGTGCCCTTGTGTGTGACTGCCTGTCGGTGTGTGCTGTTCAGCCTGAAAGCAGATGACCTGCTATCCACAGCCTCCTGGTCCAGGTGGGGTCAAAGCCACAGCCCCCACCTCTTGAGGGAGTGCCTGTGGTGCTTCTATTGTGCCTGCTGTTTTGGGATGGCCTGAATCTGCTGGGCCTCAGCGTGGCAACGACTCACAGAACCTAAACAGCCACTAGGCCACACTGATGGAAGCACTGTCTTCCGGCTTGTGTACAAAGGGCTTATTTAGTGTTCACCATTGGTTGCTTATGGCAGTTGACAAGCAGCGAGAGCAGTACGCCCTGGGTTTCTTCGCTGGGTGTAACCACCCCAACATTCCCTTGCCTGTTCCACCTTCTCTTGGAAGGACCGTTCCCCTTCTGGTAAATGAGATTTCTATCTGGGTGTTTATCCACCTCAGCCTCCGCACGCACTCCTCGCTTGGCCATGCAAGTAACGCCAAGAAATTTTGTGTCTGGCAATACATGGACTTACTGTAACGACAGGACAGTAATGTTCCTCGAGGGAGCAGCGTGCTAAGGCCTAAGCATGTATATCAGCTTAGGAAAAAAAAAAAAAAACCAAAACCAACCTCCAGAAGAAGCTCCTACATTCAAGAAAACCTAAACCTGCATTTTAAAATAATTACTGGCACTGTTAACAGTCCTGGCTTTCATTAGTATCTGCAGACATCATCCAGTACATAATTAACAGCTAAACAATAATACAGACATAGTAAATCGCCCCGTGTGCATTGCACATTTTACAGAACACCTCGAATGGTGACACATTTCAAACCATCTTACACTTCTGATTCACGGTGCACTCAAGTTACCTACCCCAGACACAGAGTCAAGAGCCAGGAAAGACTTCTGGAGAGGAAGCAAATGCTTTCTTCAGCGTTTTATAGTCCCAGCTCCAAAAGACTGAGGAAAAACAATGTTTTGCCCTGATGGTCCCATCAGATACTAACAGAGCACAAGCAGATTCCTCTCATCTGGGCAGGCGAGCTGTGCTGCCTGGCTCACCACCCCGAGAGCCTTCTCAGGACGGTGAGTGCTGGTGGCTTCCTAAAAAACGTGTGCTGGGTGACAATTATGTGCCAGGTTGAAGGACCAGGCTCCCCCATGGGCAGAAAAACCTGGCTGTTGGGGTACCCCATTAATGGCTGATGGGGGGAGAGGGGATCACAAGCATTTCCCTTCTCAAGGAGGTTTGGACATTGTTCGGGATTCCTTTGTACCCCAGAGCAGTCCCCCACTTCCAACAGAACCTTGATGTCTAAGACGCTCAGGAGATGGCACCAGCTTTTACAGAGACACATAAGCAGAGTGGCGCTGTAGTTCCGTGCGTTATTCCTTTAGAGTTGTTGGGATTGTCTCAGCGATGCACTAATTCAGCGCTGACTGTGTCACAGTACCCAAGAAGCTTGTAACAGAGATCTCCAACTGAGGCACCCATTACAAAAACAAAACTAAGGAATTACAATTCAGTCCAGCCGCCCAGTCCATCTTTTAGGAACACAGGAAGGGTGTAAGTGGCCATATGGAAAAATCCATTCCCATATTTTTACTGCTGAAAGCTAAACCCTCCCAAGAGAACCCGTGAACGCATTAAAAGCTCTAGATATTCGAATTCACCTAAGAGTTTCACCGTCTCAGTCAGACGGCTAATAATTTAAAACAAAGGTTAATTAATTAATCGTCTGCCGTGAAACGCGTCCAAGGACGCTGCATTTTAAATCAAGCGGAGCCACGGCAGGGATGAAGCACGCTGCCG
>NW_010231073.1:0-2311 GCF_000690775.1 Eurypyga helias
CGGAGCCCAAAGCTCTGTGCCCTCGGGGCGGGGAGGGGACCAGCTCACCTCCACCCACTGGGACCAAGGACAGGCCCGGCTGGCCCCGGACACGGACAGAGACGTGCGTGGGACTGCAGGTTTACAGCAGCAACCGTTGGGTGCACCCAACTGGGCTATGGAAAAGGCATCCCTTAAAAGCCTTTTATTCAAAGCATTTATTTGAAGTGTACATCTATTACAGTTAAGAAGCAGAGATACACCAGAAACACAAATACCCGAGAACAGAAAAGTACAGATGAGAAGGGAATGAGGGGGCAGGGCGGGGGGGACCTGGTGAAGGGCAGAGTTGCCGCAGCGAGGAGCTCCCCAACACCAGGGGTGGCCTCAGGGGAGCAGGGCAGGGCCTGCCCAGGGATCCAGCCCCCCAGGAAGGACACAAGGATCCCCAGGAGCTCCTGCCCGGCTCCAGGCTGAGGCACCGGCTCTGACCGCCCTGCGAGCCAAGCACTGACCCAAGTGCGCAGCAGGACACGCCAGTGTGGGGTAAGCAGGAGGGTGACTTGGAGAGGGAGTCCTGCTCCTGGCGCTGGGCGCCACGGCCACTGCTCCTGGCTCCAGCACAGGGAGCCTCGGAGGCTTTCCTTCCTCTGGCAATAATTGGAGACAAAATGCTCCGGCCACCCTCACCAGCGGTCCCCCTCCACAGCCCGGACAGAGCCGAAGTCAACCCACTGTGCCAAATAAGGTAAGAAAACATAAAACCAATCAGATGCATGTTTCAAAGAAAACTTTTAGCTGGAAGTTCAAGCCATTTTCTGATGGAAGTGCAGCAGCTCAGGCCCTCAGACTGTATTTCCTTCCTGGGAGCCCGAGCGTCTTGGAGCAACAGCACAGCGCTGGTGAGCAGGCAGGGCGCGTGCAGGTTTGGCAACGAGGACCACCACAACCCGACTCCCCCCTTCCCAACATACCCTACAGAGCTCCTGTCAACCAGGAGTGTTTACTCCCAGCGTTCAACACATCCTGATTAAAACAGCTCCAGGAAAACACGGACGTCTCCAGTCAAATATTGCACTTCAAGATTAACGTGGGTGTTGGTAAGGACCGAAAGCAGAGACGAGGCAAGACTGGCAGGCGGAGCAGGTTAGCGCCAAGAGCAGTGGTCCTGGGAGGGATTTTAAAACCAGATTAGTTACCCAAGAAGGGACAAGCCGCAGGTTTAAAAAATTAATACATTTTAATGCTAGTGCTCTGTGGAAAAAGCCAACCCCTGTTGCAATTCCACGGCTGCCAAAACATCTCTTCTCCGCAGCGCTGTAAAACGCCTTCGGACGGGAAGGATCTGCAGGAAAGGCAGGAGGAGCAGGTTCTCTGCTGATGCAGACAGATTCAGTACCAAACGATCCAAAAGGAGATGGCAGAGAGGTGACCGGAGCCAGGGCTCTCAGGAATTAAAAGCACACACGCGCGCGCACACTCGCACTCCAACCGACCCTGAACCCCCGCCTCCAAACCCCAAGAGCAGTCACGCCTGGAGGGAGTCCTCGCGGTGGCTCTGGCGCGGCTGGGTGCCGGGGTCCCAGGCAGGCTGGCTCCTCCCCAGCTGGAGGGCAACTTCTGTGCTTTTGGACCTGCCAACTCTGGCAGCCAGGAGAGCGAGCCGCCGCTAACTTGGCACAAAGAGAGTATCCTCATCTGTCACCAAAACCATCTCTGACCAGCCACGCTGGACTGGCAGAGAGGAAAAAAAAAAAATGAAGAGGCTGGTTTTTGCAGGTGATTATTTTTATCTCAGAACAACTGGAAGATACATCCCTGAATGTGCTGCTTTCGAAGTCTCATCCACCAGAGATGGGGAGCAGGAGGGGGCTGGGGTTTTGACAATGCAGTAACGCTCCACGGTTCCAAGCCGCACACGCACGCACACACACTACACGGCGTATCCCTGAAGATCCACGGGCTGCGAGGTACCCTCCAAGCGCTGTCCATCAGAAGCCGGAGCGAAGAATTACTCCTCAGAAAAGTCTCTGTCAATGTCCATGTATGCCTCGTCGATGTAGCTAACTATGGCACAGGGGGACGTCCGGTCCGGACTGAGCAGTATAGACACAGTCTCTTTCCAGTAGGTAAAACTAATACATGAGCTCTGTGGGGAGAGACAGGGAGGCCGGTTAGTGTGCTCCACTGACAGGGAAATTGCATCCCAAAGGCGTTCAGCGGGGAGGACTGGAAATTGCACCCTATTCAGCCTGACTTCTCACACGATTCAGCATGCGGCCCCTGCTCCCTGGGGCGGGGGGCGCAGACGGGGTGGGCACTGAACCCACGA
>NW_010231074.1:0-1358 GCF_000690775.1 Eurypyga helias
AGGTTTAGAAAAAGCATTCAAGTGAAGCGCAGGGATGTGAAGGGCACTGGTAACACAACCCCAAACGTAACGATTATTTTTATATTTTTTTGTTCCCAGGCGTCCTCCAAAGGTTTCTTTTTTATATCTAAGAGATCCAACACAGATTTCATTGAATAAATCTGAGATCTCCAGGTGCAGACGTTTGAATAGTCAGTGCCAGAACCCCATGTTTTCCTTTCCAGCCGATTTTGCTTGGATCAGGCTCAAAAACCGAGTGAGTCTCGTGGTTTTGTTTACACTGAATGGGGAGGATAGGAACGGTGCCATGGGGCCGTCTTTCATTAATATACAGTGAGGATTTTGTCTAAATTACTGCTATGAATTTCACAGTACACGCTTTCAAAAGCCGTCTCAGGTGGCCTGATGAAACGTGATAGCGCCTCTGCAAACAGATCTACTTTCTTAATAAAAAAGGAAGGGGAGGGGGGGAAGGGAAGAAATCCCCCCCAAATAGAAAAAAAAATAAAATGTGCACCCTCATTACAACAACAACAACAAAAAATAAAACTCGAGCTGGAGTAATGTCTTTTATTAAAAAAAAAAAAAAAACAACCAAAACC
Organism: Eurypyga helias; assembly: GCF_000690775.1. NCBI lineage: Eukaryota > Metazoa > Chordata > Aves > Eurypygiformes > Eurypygidae > Eurypyga > Eurypyga helias. The sequence continues at coordinate 603 of NW_010231074.1, forward strand.
CAAAACCAAACCACACCACAACTTAGTTCCCCAACTCTTCCCACCCCCTCCCTTGCAGAGTGTGATTGTTTTGTCTGGAAAAAAAATCCAAAGTATAACAAGGGGAGAACAGTTAGTGCTGATTTTCATTTGCATAAATTTTCATATATTTTGGTGAAAATAATAGACTAGTGGAGAGCGGGGCTTAGTGGAGTCAGTGCAAAGGAAAATCTTAACATGGATCGTTTCGCTGGAGTTGAGAACATGCTTTTTTTTTTCCCCCCTGTCACCTTATTAAAATCAAAAATTAAAAAAAAAAATCTCTAAAACCTGGAAGTATGATCGGTAAGTGTTTTATATTTTTTATCTACTTTTGTTTTCTTTAAAGTCTTCTGGATATATATTTTCAAAAGCTTAGGACAAGACAGGGAAACCCATGGCAACTGCCTGGAAGGAAACAGGCTTAAAAAAAAAAAACAAACAGGGAAAGGGAAAGGGAAAAAAACCCAACAACCCACCAGCAACAAAAAGCACCTTAGTGAAATATTACATAAAAATCATGGATTCATTCCAAAGCTCAAGGCAGCAAAGCAATTCTTCAGCGCTGGAAAGTCTGGTTACTACTTCACTTTTCTGGGCACTGTTAATTATTGTAACACCAGGACTCGGGAGGGCTTGGAGGGGGGGTGGGGGGGAGAGAAGGAAAGCTCTCGAAAATATTACAGATTTGTAAAGGAGAGGAGAGGCTGTTTTCCAACGCTGCTTCTCGAAGGGGTG
>NW_010231075.1:0-3097 GCF_000690775.1 Eurypyga helias
GCCGCCATGAGGTGAGGGAAGGCCTTAGGGCTCTCCCGCCCCGCGTCCGTGCGGTGCGGTGAGGGGAGGTGAAGGCGCCGGGGCTCCCGCCGCCGGGGCTGGAGGCCTGGGGTGCGTCACCCCTCCCCGGGGTCTGGAAACGGAAAAGGCCACGTGAAACATTCCCCTGGGAAACATTGAATTGTTAGTAATGGCCGAAGGGCTGTCGCGGCCCGCGCTGGCTGATAACCTGTGAGGGCCGGGGGCTGGAGGCTGATTTGTTCAGGCTGCGCCGTTTGGAAGTAATTTCTCAACCTGTTACTCGGTTTGATTTTTTTTTTTTTTCTTTCCACATGCCAGATTCCAGCGGTTTATTAATACAGATTTAATGAATTGAATATTTGAAGTGATGTTTCTTTTGTGCTCTCTTCAGGGCTTCCAGCTGACACGTGGCTTGAGGGCCGGCTGTACTCGGAGGTCTCGGGTGGCAAGGAGCCGTGGAAGACACAGCCCTCAGGTAACGGGTCCTCACCGGTGGCCTTTGTTTATGAAACCCCCCAATCTTGCAGTATATAGACGGAGCCAAGTGGGGCGTCTGTCAGAGGAAAGTGCTGCTCTGGCAGCGTGACCCGTGCCTGTGGAGAGGGGACAGAAGGGAATAACCTGCACGAGGCACGTGGGGAGCTCAGGAGCCTTTTGAGCTACGCGTGTGAGGTCTCTCCATGAGCCACCAAGGGAATATGGGCAAAAAAAAGTGTTCTGCCATACTGAGTAAACCAAATGGCATCTACTGGCTTGTGAATGGGCTGTTGTGTTTGCCTCTGGTGCTCTGGGTGGGGGGGAAATCATAACATGGTCTGTCTAGGGAAGCAGGCAGTGCTGTCTGTTGCTGGAGGAAGTCCTGATGAGAGGAGGTGTTAGAAAAAAGGCCTGCATCACCAGAGGGATGTACTTTTGGGCCTCTACTTCCTTCTGTCCTTTAAAAACTCAATTTTGAGTCCCGTTTCATCCAGCGGTAGTCAGCTACCCATTGCTGCTCAGTGCCTGTGATAGTGTTATGCTGCTGGGAGAGCAACGTGCTGCCGAGTGGCTCCTGGCACCACCAGTGCTGTTCTAGCACCGGATGGTAATGGGTTTTGGCAGCACCCTGCATGCTTGAGAGTGGAGTAACTCCTTCTCCGTGGAGTTAATCCTAGATTGGATGCAGACAATGCAAAATCGTAGAATCTGTCGCAGACATTTTGTTTAATACTGCACCTTTTGTATGAAAATGAAGGTCAGCTAATTAACTGGTCAGCGATAAGGATTGAATTTGGTGTGTTTAGAGATACTCCTGTTAACTGTGTCTGTCTTTTAATTACAGGGAAATGGTTTGCATGTTGCGCTGCAGGTGGGGGCTTGCCTGGAGCAGCAGTTGTGAGAAGAAAAGAAATAAGCTGTTGGTGCTGCTTTGAAGATCCCTGTTTGAAAGAGATTGAGAAGGTGGAAACTTCCACAGTTTAAATGGCATTGCTGGAGAAGTACTTGTTTTCAGGAATCTGATGTAGTAACTTGAAACTGCTGGTTGTGGTGGTTGGGGGCAAGGTATAACAAGAATTAGATACACAATCTGTTAATTGTAAATCCCCTCTCACTGCTTGTTTAAAAACAGATTTTTATGTGATCCCTATTTATTAAACTTATTTATATTTAAACTTGCTCATTTTGGTTTTCATTCTATCATAAGGCTGTGGGATGCAGCAGGATTTGAAAGTCATAGTAAATTCTTGCCTGTAGGAGAGTGGAGATTTTTAACAAAGCTTCCTTTCCTCCAGCACTTTAAAGGAGAATAGATGTTTAAAGGTTTCCATAAAGGAAATGAGGTGTGGGATTCCTGTTTCTGCTGTGTACGCAGCCAGTACAAGTTCACAAGATATACTTCCCATGCTTTAGTTCCTGCCTTGGAAGAACTTCATCATTATCTCCCTTCCCTGGGCCTGGGGGGAGGTGAAGCCCACCAAAGTCTGGGAGTTGGAAAAGGCTGCCAAATAATGCAAAGTACATTGAAACTGGTGGGATGGGGAAAGATGACCATCATGGATTCCGACAAAAATGCTGCTTCAACTCAAAAGCGACTAGTTGTCAGAGGAAAGGGGTATATTGCCCTACCCGAGGTGCTTGGCCCATTTGGATTCGGTGCAGTCTTCTGTGTGTGTATGTAAAATAACTCAAACCTAGGATTGTTTTAAGTTAAAACTCTTTGTTTTCTGTTGGTCCAATGGTCTTCAGTCAGGTTACGTTACAATTACCTGTCATAGATGCTGCGGTGCCGTCTATACACAAACTCGGAAGCGTGAACGCAGTACTGGCGTTGTACACTGCTATCTGCAGGAGTGCAGCAGCGTCAGTGTATTCAGGGCGTTAGTGGCTGGAGTTTATAAATGTGAGGCTTTTGATAAGATGCTACCCCGCATCAGGTTAGTTCCCGGGTTATTGATGGTTCATGTCAAATAGGTGCTCGTGTCACATAGCTACTTCTGTGCAAATGAATTGCAGCACTGAGTTTTTTCAGGGCTCTCCTAATTTTTAAATATCCCTGGCACTGCTCGCTTATCTGTTAGCTCTCTGCCACTGGAGTATCGCTGACCTTTGAATATGCATTTGTGTTTTAGAAATACATATAAATACTGATCAAAGTATTCAGATCAGAAGCTTTTTCTGAGTTGAAGCCTGTGACGTACATGAATTACAATTACTGGCTCTGTATGAACAACTTTGACCTGCAAGACCTATGGCTGGGTTTCCTATGGATTTACATTATGCCCAGGCCATCTTCCCCTCGCCCAGCACTTGCCTGGGAGGGGAGTGATGGTGCCCTCAGGGTGGGTGTGGGTTCCAGTTCTCACTGTGAAGGATTTCTGACTGCCGAGAAGGCAGCTCACTCTCTCAGGGGACTCTGCCTCCATGCCAGTATTTCTGAAATCGGCATAAAATGAGGAATATACACTGTCAGCCACATAAAGCATGTGCTGTATGGACAATAAACACATGCTGACTGGCTTATTTCCTTGAAAAAGTATGTCTGCAATAAAGCTCTATGACATTCATCTCAGAGCTTGTCGTGGTTTAACTCTGGCTA
>NW_010231076.1:0-6498 GCF_000690775.1 Eurypyga helias
TCTGTGCATCCCGACAACCACGTGCGCCACCAGACCAGTGCCAAACTGGTGGGGTAACAGAGCAAATACACTTTGATGCTCTTAAACTGGGCAGACACTGCCTGTACTAGATACAGGCGGCCTACAGGCATTCTATAGGCAGTCTCAAGGCATTCTACTCTCATCACTACATAAATTATAGAAAATTATTTAATGAGGAATTACCACAAAATGCAAGTTTTCCTTATCTATGGAAAAGGAGATCAGAAGCTAATGTCATGACCAAGCGCTTATCCCACCTAACGGAATTAAAATAAGCAGGCCTAGTCTGCCTATTTATAGGCACAGTTTCAAAAATGCTGACTAAAATAGTAAATGCAGGTACCTCAGCAACCAGCAGCCATAACCAGTTGTTAGCCACAGAAATTTCCAGGCAGTTCCATTTACGTGGGAAAAAAAACAATGCTGTTTAGCAGTTCCTGACATTTCCTGCTTTATACACATCCTGCCTCCTGATGTCTCCTGGAAAATACATGTAAACGTGACTTTAAAATGTAAACTTTTACTTAATGGAGCTTTTAAGTCTTCTATCAAAAACATATCCATACATACATGGAAAAGTAGGCTTTGAATCTCACTCAGGCAAATTGAAAGCAAAGACTGAGCCATGTTATAGCTGAAATCTATAGATACCCAACATTTAAATACTAAAACCAGATGTATTTATCCAAAAGGATTTGCTGAAGCCATTAACTATTAGGTATTTTTCACTCAAAAGATAACTTGGCCTCTCAAAGAATGAAAATACATGTAGGAGACACAGGATGCTTCCTACCCTTCCTAGCAAAGGAACGAGTAGCTGGGTACACGTTAAATCCCGTTCCTCAAAGGCGTCGTTGTTGGTGCACACCATCCCCTTCCGAGTACCTGTACGAGGAAGGAAGGAATACCAAGCTGGGATGAAACGTGCACCACCTCCCGCACTGCTGCCCCGGGCACAGCCCACTGGCCACTTAAGACCGACAAACACTTGACAGGGGAGTGCAAGAAACGGGGTGAAGCTTCCCCTGGTGTGTTCTCCCGGCCCCTCTTAGCAGGTCAGCAAAGCCCTGAGACAAATACTGGTTCTCAATCGCTGTGGTTAATGGTTTACCGGAGAGTAGGCTCTTCCACTAAGCTGTCTCGTCCTTCTTGATGAGCGTTCTCATAAGCTCTTGGCCTCCTCTGGTGACAAATTCCATATTTTAAGGATGTACTTTCAGCAAAAGGTGGGACATTATTTTGGGTGTCTCTTCTTCCCAGCTGAAGAGTTGGAGTCAACATAACTGTCATCATCTTGTTCTGACTCTGGTTTGCATCCATTCTAATCCCGAGTATCTTTTTTCTTGCGTTATAAAGAATCTGTGCTGCATTCAAAACGTACCATATGGGTTAATTCCCCGACGGCATAACTTGCTTCGGTCGTTTCCATCCCCACCACCACCCGTGCGGCTCTCCGGCTGCGGTGAGGCAGTCGCAACGACGACTTCGCTGCCAAGAAGAATGTTGAGTATGGTTAAAACCCTTGTTCTCCAGGCCCTGTGTGCACCCTTCCATAGCCAATCTCTGACACCGAGTATCATGAGGTCTTTCTCACTCTCCGTGCAGCCAGGCAAAACTTTGATCACGGCGGATGACTTTCTCGGTTCAGAAAGCTTGTTATTAAGCTCGCTGTTCCTCTCTGTGTCCAGGTCATTTTTAAAGTCTGATGAGTATCACGGGTCCCATCAGAGACTGCTACAGAAACCCGCTGCTAAAGGAGGAACCTGGTGATGTGTCCCTGTTTTCATTTCTGATCCCTTACTTGCTCACTCTGCCACACACCTTGGATTCAAGTCAAAAACTTCAGTGCATTACGCTCACCTTAGACCAAAGAAAGCCCATATATCTCTCTTTTAATTCTACAGCTGGGGTTTTTTTTGACAAATAGCTAAGAAAAAGGGAGCTAAAAGGTGCTACTTGTCTGAATCAAATTTATTTTTAGGTTCCCGACACCAGAGATCCCAACTCCTGTTTCTGTTGTGCTTTCAACACTGCCGGCTTCCTACTGCAAAGCAATTTCCCCCTCCCCAGTGCACGAATGCCCTTTGTGGGAGCCTCCTGCCACTCAGCCAAGCACCTGCATTCAGCCGTTCAGAAACCGGTTTGCTGTCTCCAGCTGACACTTTTGAAGTTAATGTTTAAGAAAAAGGACTTCAAGAAAAAAAAAAAAGACACCACTAGCTGAAAGAGTAAAGAACCAAAGAGAACTTTTCACCTCCAATTCATACAAGAGTGATTGCTCTAGGATGTTTTCACATGAAAATGAGAATTGCAGTGTTTCTTCCTAAGGCACCACTCTAAGATGGAAACGCACTATTACTGCGGAATATCCACTCTGTAGCCATAAGACAGTATTGTCAAAAGCCTCCTGTTCTGGTAAATGCCATTATTTCAGAAATGGTTGCACTTTGCGTGTCTATGGAAACAGAGGAGGCCTGCTCCCCTTCGCGGGATGATACACTCTGGATGGACTCCTCAGCACCTCGTACACAATGACCTCCAATCTGGGACACATCTTTATTTCCAAGCCAGATGAAAAAGTGCTTTCTCAAAAAGAAAACAAGGTACAGCAATTACTCTTTCAAATATCAGAGAACACATTTTTTGTATGATTTTCACGGGATACACACAGGGTACAGATTCAGCTTGTTACTTTCAACATTCACAGTAAAATACTTCTGGAAAATAATCTATTTAAGTGCATCTTAGAGCCATCAGGTGCCAGTTTATTTTTGTTCTGCAGACCCACACGACACCAAACGCCAGCTGAGTTACTTTCTTGGTGTCCAGACTCCAACCAGCTGCGCACTACCTCAGTGCCTCTTGGTGTCCAGACTCACGCAACCAGCTGCGCACTACCTCAGTGCCGAAAGAGGCTTCTTGGAAAGCCTGAAGCTTCGCAGTTTCCATCCGTTCCAACCGGAGCTCCGTGTCATAGAATAAACACAAAGTCCCCAGGCTCTAGATCTGCAGGATAAGACACTGATCATCAGGATTGCTTGTATCGTGAGGATGCCGTAATGCCCTTGGGGTGCGGGATGTCAGTGTTGTACCGCCTTCCCTGTTCAGCCAGATTGTCCTGAACACGTACAGTCACTTAAATCTGGGGAGAAGGAACAGTGAGGAGACCAGTGGGCTTGATCTTGTTGATCCCTCCATCTAGGATGCAGACCCTCGGGTACTTGTTTTTCACCAGATGAGCTGCAAACTGCAACAGACACATCATTAGCAGATGGCCCACCTCAGTGATGGAAATAGCTCTGTGTTACGTAACGCAAGTTAAACAAAAGAAAAAGTTATCGGAGCCCAGAAATTCTTCCTTTGCCCCAACCAGTCCAACGCAGGAACCCAGGCCTGCCTGCTGAGATAGCTGGGATGAATTTGGTGGGCAGGGAGGTGTCAGGCTGATAACCCTGAACTTCATTAATCTCTGCTTACACAGGATTTTACCTTGTTCTAACCAGATTGTCTAACTGCACAGTGATCACTGTCATCTCTCAAAACAAGAGGTAACAGGTGTTTTCCTCTGCATTGATCCACCTCCCAGCTGTTTTCCATAGGCTCCCCAGGGTACAAGCATCCCGGTTTGATGACACTGGCATTTGCTCACCTGTCACACTTGCCCCACGTGACTGGTTCCACAGATGTCAGCTATGATTTTGGGGTCTGGCGGCTGTACCCTCCCCCACACCCCACACCCGCCCATCGGCAGGCTACGTAGCGCAAGCACAGCCCCCCCGCCCGTGCAAGCCTCTCCCCAGTTAATTCATCCCATAAACCCAACACAGGAGTTGTCACTTGCTGTGCAGCCACCTCGCGGAAAGCTCCTACGCTGATGAAGGATCAGTATTTTGTATAACAAATAACAATGATTTGAAGAATCAATACAACACCACCAAAGTAGCAAAATAAAAACAAAGGAACCATTTGTGCTGCACAAGTCAAACCTGCCTTTTAACTACAACCGCAGTACCTTAAAACACAAGCCACCGACACGGGTGGGCGAGAGAAACTCCAAGAGTTTCACCTCCTTTCCCAGAGCTGGGCGCGAGGCCGCCCTGCCAGCCCAGCCTGTCGGATTCCCGCTTCAGCCCTGACGGAGAGACTGGCACCACTTGTGAAGGCAGCGAGTGCTTCCAAGAGGGCTACGTAACCACTCGTAATCCCCTTGCTGCCCCTTTAAGATTATGTGTGATATCACCCCAGTGCACCTTGACTTTGCACAAACTAAATCACAACTCAAGAACAGCAGCAGGCACCCCATCCAAACTTCGCATGTGGGATGCCTGTTTACACTCCTCATCACCTCCGAGAGCAACAGGCAGTAAGTGAGCACAAGGCGTGCGACGTGATTACCTGATCGAGCACAAGGCGTGCGACGTGATTACCTGATCGAGCACAAGGCGTGCGACGTGATTACCTGATCGAGCACAAGGCGTACGACGTGATTACCTGATCGAGCACAAGGCGTACGACGTGATTACCTGATCGAGCACAAGGCGTACGACGTGATTACCTGATCGAGCACAAGCACCATCAGCTTCTGTCCACTTCTTTGTCAAACCCAGTCACTGCGCATTCCTCCTGTGCTTCAGGACGGATTTAACCAGAGAGTGAGCAACTGCTACGTGACCTGTAACCACTGAGGACTTGTTGAGGCAGAAGAAGAGGTCACAGTGGACCAGCCAGGACATTTTGGCTGTCATGGGTTTTTTGGGCACTTAAGACCAAAAGTAAGTTCAATCATCTCTTCCCCAGTTAGTTTGGGTCAGTCAGCGCAGGATTCAAATGATGAAATGGAAAAATCCCCACAACCAAACAACCAGAACCGCTAAGGGCAAAGTCAGACCACGTGTGGATGCCAGCTTTCACAGCACCCACATTTCAACGCCGTGCTGAGAGCAGCCCTCTGACACAGAGGTGGTGTAACACGCACAGAGACATCACCAGGCGAGTCCAACCACCTCTCGCTACAGTCACAGTCCATAACGATGTGGGCTACAGTAAAGCAAAGACACTTCTCTTTGTCAAAAATAGTGCTCAGCTGTGCATACCACGAGTGACAAAAATAGCACATTCCCCTAGTGACACGCTCCCACCAGACAGCCCTGCTTCGCGTCCGTCAGCCCGCAGTGCTCTCCCCCGTGAGCACCGGGCACTGTTCTGCCCCGGACACCAGTGCTGCGGGTACCTGGCAGGAAGGAGAAGGGCAGCTGGGGCTGCCGGCAAGCAGCACGTGCTGTGCTGAGTACAACAGCCCTGTGCCAGCAGAGAGGTCCCAGTCCCTGCCCACCGACAATGCTACACTTCTGATAATCAACCCTACACTCTGCTCCAAGTTCCTGGATGCCCAAACCACAACATAACTACAATTCCAGGTACCCTGAGAAGAAACTATGCAGACAAGTGCTCTGTATTTAGGGTTTGAGCATTAAGAACTCTCTCCCGCCCTATTTTAGAACTGCTTTAGTAGCCACAGTGTGGCTGGAAAGAAGTCTTCTTCACTGCATACGACAAGAGGTTAATTTATAACCCGATGTAAGAAATCTCTCACTTCTTGAGGGGCCTCTGCAGAGCAAGGGCTGCAGAACCTGCGGCTGTTAGCAAACGACCGGCACAAAGTGCAAGAGCACAAGATGATGTATCACAAGGTGAGCTGCTCTGGGGTTTGTTCGGTTTGTCTGGTTTGTTTGTCTGCAGCTGTCGACACAGCTTGGGTGGGAAATGGGTGAGAAAGGCTGCAAATTACAGCTCAAAATCTGAGTCCCCAGGCAGGGAAAATGCAGCGGGGGGCAGCAAGTGTGCTACTGTTGGCACCTGGCTGCTGTGGGAATTAGCCCCAAGCCAAGGGCGCAGCAGCACGTACACTGCCATCCGCTGAGAGCTGCCACCAAACCCCAAAGCCCAGCCTCGAGAGCTTTGCACACACCCATCCCCACGCTGCAAAGAGGGAAGGAGTCAAGGGTTAACGCAGAGCGCAACTGGATCTGATCCAACTAATGCCATTCCTTGTTTTACCTTCTGCCTTCCCACCGTGTGTCACTGGAAGCAGAAACAGGAACTCGGTTTGGAGCAGACGTAGAGGCAGTCTCTTACTGGCACTGCAGTCTTCCTAATTAAAGCTTCGACCCTTCCTAGTGCTGTTCCTCAGCCCGTGTTAGTGCCTTCCTTTCCCAGAGCCCGTCTGTCTCAGACCAGCACGGGAACTTGTTCACCAGGTTTCTGAAATGTTTTGGCACCACCTGGTATCCCTCCCTGCCAAAATACACTGAGGGAAGCTCGTATTTTCCAAACACATGGAAGTGTTACTTCTGGCATGTGCACCGATGGAAGGGCATGAGAGGAAGGAATAATATGGTGCCTGACCAATATGGTGGCGTTCTGCGATAGGGTCACAACCCTGGTGGGTAGAAGACGGGCAACGGATGCCATCTACCT
>NW_010231077.1:0-310 GCF_000690775.1 Eurypyga helias
GGCCGACACTACGGAGTCGTACCCCGGGGCGGGAGAAAGAGAGCCTGTGCCTGACGCAGCCCCTGCCCGGCGGGTCTCCGGCCTCCGGCCCTGAGGGTCTCAACACTGGGGGGGCAGAGAAAAGCACCGCATTGCCCAGGCTGAAGTCCACCACCCTGGACCCACGGCTGGTTCCAGCTGAGCCCAGATGTTTCCAGAAGGACCTGGGGCGGTCAAGGACAAGGTGGATTTTTCATATGCAGGAGGCAGAGAACGTGTTGGGGAGACACAAGAGTAATTAATTACAGGAGAAGCAAATTATTTCAGCGCT
>NW_010231077.1:359-764 GCF_000690775.1 Eurypyga helias
GCGGGCCGTTCACGGCTACGGCAGAGGGGGATTAGCAGCGTTCCAAGCCAGGCTAAAGGCTCCACAGTTAAGGGTGTACTTTGTGCTCCTTTTTAAGCCCGATTTCACAGCCTATATTTCTCAAAAAAATGCCTTGCGTTCGGATTTCACACGCGTTATCCTCGGCCAGAGCAAAATTTTGGCAAAATGTGAGCCGAAAGGAGGAGACATCCCGGAGATGCTGAACGACCCCTCTCCTTCCGCCTCCCCCCGTGGAAGCTTCTGCAGAGCCCCCAGGGAGATGCATCACGGCCGGGGCGGCAGCGAACAGGGCTACGAGACGCGGCCCTTGGGTGGAAAACCCCTTCCCAAGCCCATGAGATGACTCAGATGGCTCCATTCCCACCCCACCCTCCGGAGGGAGTA
>NW_010231078.1:0-9274 GCF_000690775.1 Eurypyga helias
AATAGTTTTTTTAATTATATTTTTCAAATATATTATCTTTAAAAAAATAAATCTCAGTTGAGTTATCTTACTGTTATTCTCTTATTTAGCAGAGGATTCATGTGCTGGAATAATAGCACTCTACCCTGGGACCGCAGAATTCTGCAAAACTAGTTTTTCTGTCTTCTCTTTTTAATACTTCCGAAAATTCATAAGTAAGACAGTGATGGAAGTTATTCAATTGAAAACCAATGTGTCTTATTTTAAGGCTACATAATCTGATATAAATATTGTAGTACTTTACATTATCCATGTGTTATTGTTTGTTGAAGACTCATTTTGAAAGATGATTTTAACAGTACAGTTTCTTTCTGAAAATGACAGCTAATAGTAAGTATCATATAATAACCAAAATCAAAATAGTATTTGAGGAGTCATCATCCCTGTTTATCATATAACTGTAATTATGCAAGATATCCATGTAACTGAGAACAGAATTTGAGTAGGAGTCACAAATAATTTTATTTCTCTTTTTTTATCTTTTCCCCTCAAGCTTTATTTGTTCTACATTTAAATCCATCAGGAAGAGTGGTGTGTGTCTGTGAATTATAGACAGCTGACAATTCTACAAACCTTCTGTGTTTTGTAATAGATGACAATGGTGTACACACTAAGTGGCCTATTATGGGAAAACTCTTAAACATGTTCTAAGTGGGTGAAATGAGATATGGTAAAACTGAGAGTAACTAGATACACCCTCTAAAATTAAGCAATAGTGTGGCAGGTGTGTAGGAATATGGCATAGCCTCTCTGAAGCATGAACAAATGTACTGTATCTTCAAGTATGTATTGCAGTTTCATGGCAGTAAAGTTTTACCTAAAATTATAGTTAAACAGTTAACATTTGACGAAGAGCATATAATATCACAGTATTCAATCTGCCCCAAAAATCAGCCTTTGGTAGTGAAATGAATTTTTAGAGAAAGTGGGTAATGAGCTCATTTCGCTAACCTTTCTCTTCTGGAGATCAAGAAATAGTGAATTCCAACCTGAGAGAAGTTCATTTGTATCTTTATTAAGTTCATTAAGGTGAGATGTAACTCTACATTAGGAAATTCCTTACCAGTTCAAAATCTCTATCGTTTGTTCTTCCATGTGAGAAGTTAGGTCTGTCCAAAGGAGGTGTTCCTAAAACACTACTTTCTCTAAAGCCATGAAATTGTGCTGAATTTAAGCAAAGTATGGTTGACTCTTGAAGACATCTTCTTGATTCTCTGAGTCTGGTCTGGTAACAGGCATGCAGATTTTGGTTCACAGAGTAACCACTCATTTTTCTTGGGCTGGTGTAAATCTCTCTTCTTGTTCATGTATTTAGCTTACATATGCACATTTCCAATTTTTCACAATTATCTATATATTCTTTTCTTGGACATTTTTCTGTCCTTTTGGAGCCAGATGCTTGGTCTTGCAAGACTTGTTGGTTGCAGAATCTTTCAGTTTTAATCCATTTTTTAATCTATATTTCATCTGTTTAAAGAACCTTTTTTTTCCTTTCAAAGTAACAATGCCTTTAACTCACAAGACAAATAATGATTTTTATCATGTTTTCAGATGTAAAAACATACTTTAAGATTATGAAATGAATGTTGTAGTCTAACAGTGAATGTGAAATTTAAAAACACACTGAAGATGAGCTAGTAAAAGTTACATCTCAAGTAATTAACTATCATTTTGGCCTGATGTTTTTAGTTTTATTTTCTAAAAATTGGTGAAATATTTATAATAGTAATAACTGGAGGATTGATGTGGTATTTTAATTAGACTTGCTGTAATCAGTTCAAACCTTAAACTGAATGTTTTGAAGTTTGAGAAGTGTTTTGAGTGTGAATTGTCTACCGTTTTCACTCATGTCAGATTTCCAATATCTTCTTTTAAGAATCTCATGTAATACAGCTATGAATTTTGAAACATAACCAGTTGTTTCTTGCTCTGCTAATTATGCTGAACTTTTTTTTTTTTTGGTCAAAGAACTAGTTCTTTAGATTTATATATTTATGTTGTCATTTCACCAGATTTGGGTTTTTTTATCATAATATTTGTTGGGTTTTTTTCTGCTATTTATTTTAATTAATTTTAAATTTTTACTTTTTCTAGAAATACTTTTTTCAAATTCATCCAAAACCTTGGTTTAAAACTAGACAAAACAAGAAAAAAGGAAGAATTAGTAATGTCATAAGTGCCACAGAGTTTAATCATTATTAGGAAGCTGGAAAAAATTGAACGTAAGTTCTCCAAAGATTTGTTTGAGACTTCCCTGAAGATATGGTGATAAAGGTTAATTTGATCAAGTTTTCAAAAGGTGAAGTAGACTAGTGCTTGCCTTACAAAATTTGCATTCAGCTTACCATGGCAGTGAAATATGTTGAGAAGACCAATAATAATTCAAACAAAGTAAAGGAAAGGGAAAGTGATGTGGGTAATTCATGTAAATCCTATTCTGCTGAAATTTTGCAGTCAAATGCCAACATCTGATGAGCTTCAAATTAATTTTTCTGCTTCAGACCGTTTTACTTTAAGGAATGTGTTTGAAAAGAACCTCCTAAGTTTCACTTAAGACATGCTAGTTGGCAGAGTTTCATTTTCTTGCAAATAATTGTTGGTAGAAAGTAATAAAAGACCTGGCTTAGGTCATATGCTCTGGCTGATAGGCATAAGCATCTGTGTGGGTTTTGGTGATGCCATATATTCAAAATAATAAAACACACTAAAAAGGGAAGGTATAAATAGAGAAGGGAACATTTGGAGGCGGGGGGGAGGGGAGGTTTCTTTCAGAGAAATGTCAACTAATGCTGAATTTTTGTGTATAAGAAAGGTAAATATTTAGACTCGTTGAAAATAATTTTGTAAAAGTATTATTTAAAGGTAAAATAAAATTAAAAAAGAAAGGGAATAAAACCACAGTAAACACATAAATTGAAGTCTTTGAAGAAATAGGCTTAGAAGAGACACTAGAGATTGAAACCGTTGTCGGAAGTGAAAACAGCTGTAATATCTTGTCTAACATATTCAAAACTAATCAGCTAGAAGATCACATAGGGAAAACCTAGGGAATAATAGGTGCTCCCAAATAGTGAGCTCTATCCTTGGAAGGGTCAGTGGCAATGCTGCAGTGATAGTATGATGGTAGATGAGGAAAATGCACATAAATTTACTCTAGGCACTATTTTTTTTTTTTGGCAGGCAAATGTTTTTCCATGTAAGCAATATAATATCTCATTGTTCTCCAAAGTTTAGCTCTTTATCTTTAGTGACATAATTGCATTCTCCTTGAAGATATGCATGGACTTCCAGCAATAGAAGCCTATTTCAAACAATGTTGTTTTTATTGCTTTGTTTTTCCTATCCTTGTTATTTTAATCTCATTCAATCATTCTATTATTTTTTGTTCCTTTATTTTCTTGCCATTTAATTTCATTTGTTGCATTTTCATTTTCTTAATTTATTTTCTTCTAATATCTCTTAAAATCTATTTTTTATTTTAATTACTTTTTCACCAGTAATATATCCTTATTGAGAGACAGAAAAAGGAGAGAGGAATGCAGAAATTAAAAGAAAATACTGTTTCCTCATCCTTTTTCTTTCTTGTCTTTCCCATTCTTTTTAAGATTCTTACTCTCCTTTTTTTTTTTTTTTCTTTTTTTCTCCCCTCCCCTTTACCTCATCAAAGACTCAGTACATCTACCAGGAGTATTTCTGCATCATCATTAAAATGAGCACCCTGGGGATAAGAGCTCAACTCTGGTCCTGTGAATTCAGGCTGCATAACTGAATTAATTTGGCTGTTAGATAGAATAGGACCTGGGGCATGGGGCAAGTAAGGGAGGATGTTGGACCTGGATAATGCCTGGATGAATTACATCATTTCAGTAGACTCCAGAAGATGTTTCTGACTCCATTTAGTTGCTACTCTTTTTTTTCTTTCTTTCTTTTTTTTTTTTCCCCCTCATTTGGAAGATGTTAATTCTGTCAAAATCTATAAGAAGTTTTTAGTGGAAGAACAGGATGAAAACCAGCCAATTGATGAACAAGCTGCCTAAGAAATGATCTTCCATGGTCTTTAATGTGTCATAGCCACATCATATTCCTGGCTCCTATTATGAGTTGTCTGTTAGCCTTTGCCATTATATTTTTATTTACCTTTTTCCCTTTAACCCTCTCCCTGCCTTTTGTCATTACCCCCTTTTCCCTTTCTTGTTTTGTTTTCTGTATATTGTCCCTTTACTGTGTCTTCTCTCACTTATCATTTCTCTGCAGTTTCTAGTGGTATTCATAATTCCTTTCTTTTCACTTCTCTTGCTTTTTTGTTCAGAAAATACTCTGTGTTATTTAATAACCCGCCCCCAATAAGCAAACAAATAATCCCTCAAGATACATTTAAGACTGTCATACAGAGTGAAAGTTAACCGTTCAGTGTTACCAAACCTATCTAATATTCTCTACCATATATTATGTCTTTGTATTTTGACATACTAATGGAGTTTTTCATTGTTTACAATTTCTGATGCAATTTCTCTCCTTTTAATTTAAGTCTCTCTTGGTTAAAGTTAGATTCAAAACATACCTGTCTAAAGCATGAATAAGGACAAATCCTACTGTTAAGCTGTATGCTCTGTTCAAAAATTATTTTTAAGAAGCTATGTTTTGTGTAAGTCATTTGAGACAGCATTTTAGAATCAAACTCCTAGTTCTTAATATTTTTTTCATTATTTCCAAACTATTTTATTTGATTCTTATTTAATGCTGTCAGGCATATTAATCATCTCTTATAAGTGAAAAGTAATGTAAATGTAAAGGAAAGGGTTGAATTAGTTAGATTAGAGAGTATCAAATAAACCAAGTTATCATGAAAAATTCCTGTTTATCACTTCAAAGAGCTTGCCAAAGACTTTTAAGTATGCAGCTTTACATAATGTCACAGCTGTATTAAGCATCTGTTTCAGGTAAGCCAGTTTAGAAAGTACATGTCCCCATACTTGTATTGTGCTGCCAAAATTATTTATTCATTTGCACAGCAAACAGGATCAGGGTAAAGTCCAACTGAGAAACTGTATGGCACAAAATTGATTAAGTTTCCTGGATTTTAATTTTTTATATTGTAGAAGAACACATGTAATTGTACAGCCACTATGGAGGGAGCAGTAGAGAGGCAGAAATGGAGCTAGAAGAAAATATTTGTAAATACTTACACGAGTGTATTCTTATTCTGTATTTAAAGTTGTTCTACTTTATGTGTGGCTTGTATCTGCTTCACTGTGAAGCATGACAGCTTGAACTGTTCTCATGTTCCTCAAAACAGAGAATTATTTTTAAGGATGTCTACTGCTTTTCTGATACAATACATCCTTGTATCACAGCTTTGAATGAAGTGGCTAGTGAAGCATCACAATACCTGCAGCTCAGCCGCATACAATTAGAAATCACTGCAGCTTAGTTGAAGCTTTGCACAAGGATTGCTTTAAAATGAGAAGTTACAGAACCATGTATATGCTGTTCATAACTTGCCTTCATCTGTAGGCCTAGGCATCATATCAATGACATTATTGAAATAGTAGTAAAGTATTTTTACTACAGACTTCTAAAGATTTTGTGTACTGTTAAAGCTTTGAGGTGTACTGCTGGGGATCTGTGGCATAATTTGAATAAGTGTGAGTGGTAAGGACTCATTTTCATAGTAAGCTTCACCATTATTGAATGAGCTGAGCAACGTACTCGTGAGCCCATCTAATGTACACCATAACTAACCTGTTAATGAATGTTTAATCTATGAAAATCCCGGAACCTTAGATTTAGCCTTTTTTTTTTTTTTTTTGAGAAATTACTATACAATGAAAATGGAAGAGCTGTATAGTGTTTTAGTCACCTTTGATCCTGAACAGCATTAGAGAATAAATATTAGTTTATCAAATGTAAAAATGGGCAGAAGAATTTTTTGTATGCTGTTTTCTCAATATTTCAGTGGTTGGATAAGAAGATGGAATTAAATGAACTTTTTTTATGTCTTTAACTGACAGAAGAAATTATGACTTTCTAAGAAAGGTGGCTAGGATCTAGCTACTAGGTTGAAACCTACAAAAGGGTTGCTCTATGTACAGTCTTAGAACATATCTTATTTGAAATATTCCATTAATACGTAATGAAAAATCAGCAACAACCACATACATTTTAAGGAATGTTTTAAAGCAACTGTAAAATATGCTTTCTCATTTTGGTGTGTAGATTACTAGATTTAAAGCAAATATTCTGAACTTAGGGCTACTCATACAAATTTCAAAGTTGAAGACAAACCCAGTTTGTTCTGCAGAAAACTATGATGCTCTTCCTATTCCATGAAAAATGTCATTGGCATATGTGCTGTTATCAGTGGATCTAACAAAGCACTTTGTCTTCTTTTATAGGCAAACCCCATTGCTTTGCTATGCAAACAGAACACACATTGAGCACTCAATGTTGTCATTTTTTAAATGCTACAATAAGAAATGGAATTGCATAAAATAAAATCATTGGGTTTTGTTACAATATTGAAAAAAATTACTAACATGAATTCCTCTAAATCAATTAGCTCTGAATTTCTGGTGAACTACATTTCATAAAAGAAACAGTCATATGTATGGAAACGGCCTACTTAATTCCTTTGTTGTTTGCATGATTAGGAATAAGTTAGTAGGGGGGACTATTTATTTTAAATGAGAAACAACATTTCCTTGGCCCCCCACAGGACAGTATAATTTACAGAAATTCTTCACTGGCTTTTATTGGTCCCAGCTGTGAACCAAAACACTAGTTATATGTTTCAATATTATTTCAGCAATTCAGCACTGAAGGCGATTTCTAACTCCAGCATCTCTTCTTTACTTTCCTGTTGTCCCACCTAATATTCACTCTGTGCCCTATTGTAACCACAACATAGAAGGCAATGCTTTAATTAAATAAATTAAATATTGCACTGGAACTAAAATTCCAAAATGATAGTGCTGCTGATTCGTAATATGGCAGTGTCAGCCAAAAGCTACTACTCAGCAATCCCACCTATATGAGATTGGATCATGCAATACCTACTATCATGGCTGTAACTACAGACTGAAACCTTGGAGAAACTAGGACTATTCTACAGAAACAATTCCACTATTGATTTGCACAGTCTATCAGTCACCAAAATTCTTTCACCACTCTTTCTTTCTTACTGTATGAATACCCAGATTTATCCCTTGAAGGGTAAGTACTTGGCTGTAACATCAGCTTACCTTGTAAGAATTCTGCAATGACAAGCTTGCAAACAAGCTCTTACTTGTAAGAACTCTGCACTTTATGCAAACTTAGTATTTAAGAACATAAGAGACAGAATCTTTAACATCTCAATACACATTTCTCTAGCAGGAAAGGAACTTTATTTCAGTTGCAGAAATCCAGACATAAAACTAGTTTATCTTTTTCCTTAGTCTTTATTGGAGTAATATTTGTGCCTTTACCTTGCTGAAGTTTAAGCCACTTTAGTTTCTTCACTCTGAGTTGCTGTGAGGGTTACATCAGCTACTACAACTTCAGACCATTTCTACGAGATTGATACTCCCAGAGAAAGAATAATTTGCAACATTCCAGTAAAAATGAATGATGTATTCATGACAATGTTTTGGTAGGTGGGGAGGTCGGCAGGGGTGGTCTGTTTGTGAAGAGGCCAGGGGCTGCCTTGTGCCACTGTTGCAGGTGGATTTTCCTGAAAGAACTGCAAGCCATGAACAGCCCGAGCTGGAGAAGAGGAAAAGTATGAGGGAAGTAGTGTCAAAAAAGTGGGAAAGTAGTAGTTTTTGGAGTCACAGAATGACAATGAGCCTGCAAAAGGAGAGAGGAAAGGTGTTTTAACATTTGCTTTTTGTTTTCACCTACCCAGACCTATTGTAACTGTCATTAAATTATTTTTCCCCAAGTTGAGTCTGTTTTGCCTCTAAGAATAACTAGGAAGTAACTGTCCTCTCTTTATCTTGACACATTGTTTTTTCCTATGTTGTTTTCCATCCCAATCTATGTGTGTGTGTAGTGACTGATTGCCTGGGTAGGATTTTGCCTGTTAGCTAAGGTTGCCACAATAACTGTATTTATATAGGTAAATCAAGTAAACAAACAAAAAAGCCGAATCACATTTATATTCTTTTTTTAAAAAGCTGATTTTTTTGTTTTGTTTTTGTACCTTTTAATTACTCTTTGGACACAGACCTCCAACTCTATCTCAAAAAATTTAATTATGCTTCACCCAATTAAAGATTTTCTGCTACATCACAGCTTTGTCATAAAAGGACAAAGGATCACTCAGACCATCATTTACACAGGTCATGACTTCCCATCCTTTGGTTATGGTTGGCTTGCTCAGGTGTGAAAGAATGTCTAGTAAAATTGCAGATAGCTCTTTAAGAGCTCAGCTCATCATGGCTATCACTCATCTCCTGTATTTTTTGACACTGCCTGTGATTGTCTCCATCTAGAGGTTCTTCTGTCTTCTCCCCACTTCATGTATTCACATCCAAAGGTCTTAATTTCCACCTGTGGAAACTCAGTTGTTGCCAATTGTTGTTCAACATTAAAAATGGATATTATCCTTTGGAAGAAAGATTCTGTTAAAGACAAAGCAAAAGTATTTTCTTGTGATTCATTCTGATACAAATGGTCTGGTAAAGACATTCTGGGAAATCCTGACCTAATATAAATCTTTACAGAAATAAAGCAGTTTGACTTAATGACACTAAGGACTTTGATTTAGAAAACAATATTTAAACACCAGTTCCAATTGTTCCACTTGCAATATGAACAGTTTGAAAATAATTGTGCAGTTATATGTGTGAGTAGCAATATACAAAGAACAACAGTATTCATAGCAAAAGCTCTGTGTAGGGCAGGATGGAACCATTTAATTAACTTCTTTTGTAGAACTCAAGATTTTCTAGCTATGGACAATTTACAGTGCTCTAATTTATGTTTAAACTTGCTTGGCTTTGGTTTCACTGTGAATGAGAAAAAGAGTGCCATAAATGTACAAGTAATCCAAAAGCCATCAAATGAGACTTCAGGGCACTGGGGCAAATGGTTGCAGGATCGGGAGCACAGGAAGTGTTTTCCTCCATCCGTTAGCAGCAGGGAAGGTACTGAGAGAAACAGGAAAGCACAGCTGATCAACACGTGGCTCAGAGGCTGGTGTGAATGGTGGAGCTTTGGGTTTGTTATGCATGGGGAGGTTTATATGGCACCA
>NW_010231079.1:0-8620 GCF_000690775.1 Eurypyga helias
ATCCCAGCCACCCCCAAATTCAAATCTCAGTATGGTTTCAGTTTTTCTGCAAAAGGCAACAGAGATAACTTACATGAAAGACAGACAGAAAATTTTTGATGATTATGGAGAAAGTTTAATGTCTGATCCTAGGGTTTGTTTCTTTTTTTCCTCAATATTGTTTTTTGCAAACACTTCACAACTTCAAAAATTTAAATTCAGATCTAATTACAACTGCTTTTATTGTCAATTTTTAATATACACTTTTCCAGGCTTAGATTGCAAAATCAATAAGATGTAAGTATATGTATGGTGATTTTTTTTTTTTTTTTTAACAGGGTGAACAAAGTAAGTATCTGAAAATTGTTCATAAGGAATCTCCACTATCTCTAGTCTAGCTCTTAATATTGCAAGAAAAATGCAGGAAGAGTTTAACCAAGAAAGACAGTGAACTGTCCAAAGTGATTAGAAATGGTGCTTCTGCAAGGTGTGAATTCCCCATAAATGCATTAAGGATATTAACCATAAAGCCTAAAAATGATGGATGAATATTGCAATGAACTTTTTCATTGCAGATCAGGTTAATAGATGGGGTGAAGAGGAAGGCTAGTATGAGGCCTTCTAAAGGTCCTCAGGAATTATTGCAGAGGACAAAAAGTAGAGAGATGAAATAGAGAAAATAGATATGGATAATAACTGTGCTTCTGAACAGGTGCAGTTTTCTCCTGTGCTACAGTGGTGACAGAGTAATAGCAAGTGATAACTGAATCGGTGCTTCAGTAATTGCAAAGATGTGGTCCATGCCTTAGCATCCTGCTGCTGTCCTTGGGTTACTCTGATGAGAGGACGAAGTAGTGTTGAATGAATATACCTCTCTAATGATCAAACCCATGAAAAGAACCTGGGGTTTTGTGAGTGTTTGTAGGTTACCTCATGTGCTGTCCACCTGCAGCCAGCACAGGACAGTTTTAACTTACTTAGTTTTGTCTCCAGAGCTATCTTAAATTACTCAACATGTCATACCGTGCTTCTCATAATTGAGGTCAATGTCCAAATAAGTTTCAACCATTCATTGACCAATTTTCTGTGATGGACATATGTCTTCAGCTTACTATAAACAATGCCTCCGGGGGCACCATATTGTAGATTGGGATGTATTTTGGTAAAAAGGATGGTGACTTTAAATAACATGACCAAGTTCACTTCCACTTGAACACGCTTCCCATTCAACCTTGAGTAAATTACTTAAGGTTACGTTCAGGAGAGTATTTTAGAGGTGTAGCTCATATTGAATCAATATGGATCAATTGTAGATAGGAAGTTTAGTTGCCTCTTTGCTTCATTTCTGTGCATGTAAAATGGTGAGAATAGCAACCTCTACATCTCAGAGCAGGAGGACAAAATACATTAAATACTGAAAGGAACTCAAATGCCATGGTGATGGGAACGCACATAAGTACCAAGATGTAAATGGTTCAGACTCAAATGCCAGCAGGAAGAACAACTTCAGCATTGGAAGTAAGTCATCAGGGTATCTGCAAAGGGAAAAAAAAAAAAAAAGTGCTTGAAAGAATCCCCTGAACAAATTAAATCTTGAGGCCTAAAGACAAAGGGAGAGAGAATTAATTTTTCTACAGATATGAAATGTTCTGAATCAGATAAGTCTTGTCATTAGAAAAGGCACTAAGCAGCAAACGTCTGGATAATACCGCCAGCTCCAAGCTTCTCTTGGAACCTCTAAATACATTAAATCCATAAAACTAAATGAAAGCAGCTGCAGTTTTATAGAAATAAAAGGCTCTCATATTAAAAAGCTGAGAGCTTATGAAATGAAAGAAAAAATAATAATAAAATTAAAGAGAAGGGGGAGGAGGAGAGAGATGGGTGGAAGTTAGAAACATAGGTTCCTAGGAAAGGATGATGCAAAAATCTCTTAGTTAATATGTGAGAAACCTTCAGAGACAAACTAACACATATACAGTGCTCAGTAAAAAAGAATAATTATTTTTTTCTCAAAATATTTTTGGTGTTAAAGAAAGGTTCCAATGTAAAAATATCATCCTATAGTAAAACCTTTCAGAGCATCGTGCCCTCTGAAATTTTAGAGGATGGACAGAAAGATCATCTGTTTTCTCATTTTTGCATCAGCTTTCTGAAATGAAGCATTTTGAATTTTCACTTTGAAACACTGTTCTTCCCCTTTCTTAAGTTACAAAAAATTATAAATCTATTTTTCTCCCTTTTACTTCAATGCATCAATGCATAGAAATGGCCAAGTATGTTTTGTGAGAAATTTTGCTGTTTGTTCTTTTTGTGAGAAATAGAAATAAGATTTCTGTCCAACAGTAATTCCATGTGTCTGTGCATCCTTGAGGTTCTGAGAAGAGAATGAAACTGGAGATGGGGGAATAGTGCATACAAAAATAACTTTCATTTGTATGCAAATTTGCTTACATTAGGATTTTCAGTTCTTCTTTCTTAGATGCATTACAGTAGTGTTTGGAGGCCTGCTGTACAAACACACAAACTCTGCATTGCTAACATCCTTTTGTGCAAGAGCAAAGTAAGGCTGTTGAGCCACATCTGCGTGATTTAAGCAGAGCTGCCACTGACACGCTCACTTGTCTGTTCATTGGCATTTATAGAGCTGTTGGAGGAGATTCATCTTGCCCAGCCTCCAGTGTCCGCATGTCAACTGTCCATGCCCAGGAGGGCTGTCCTGGACCAATTTTGGAGCCAGAAATGGGACAGGCACCTTCAGACACACATTACCTTGTTCCTGTTGATCTCTGTGGCCTATGAAAGAGTTTTGGGCTGGCTAACTCAAACTTGAAGTCCCCTTGCCTTTAGAAGTCCAAGTTCAGACCACTGACTCCCACTTAGTGCTTCCTGAATATGTTGAAACCATTCTCACCAGCTGGATGCTTACTGCTGAAGTAGTGCACCATGGTGCTGGATTTTTCCAGCTATTCAGAAAAATGTACATGTGAGCCAGATGAATTAAAGCAGTCTCGATCTGTGATGCTTTAGATATATGGTATTTTCTCCTGTTTGGGTTCATTTTTTTCTTTTTTAATATATGAGAATGAGGTGGGAGAGGGAGCTTGTTGAACATCTTTTTTCATAGGAATTATTACTTTTTGCAAAGCATTTTAAGAGAAAACAAATAATTATTTGATTCTGACAGAGGGAAAGGAAAGAATTTAGCTTTTTCATTTCCTTTCCAGGTCTCTGCTCCAAAGGGGTGTGTTCTTACTCTTTAGTATCTCCTCAGCAAACTGTTACTGAAATAAACAGTCCAAGTGATTTCCATTTTTCTCCTGAATCTGATTCATTACTGTTTAGGGGTTTTTTTTTTAATAGTTTTGAATGTTTTCTAATGCTATTCCACAGAAAGGCAGGATTTATTCAGAAGCAAGACAGAGAAGTGCTGTGAGACACCAGTGAATGAACCTTAAACCAGCTGTCCTTAAGCAAAGAGTATGGACTTATAACAGACTTCAGTTCTTTTACTGGCTTTGTGACTGGTTTGGTACAAGATGATGTCTGAAATGGATAACATCCTTCTCCCATCATTGTTCTGACTTGAATAATATCAATAACCCTCAGATGTTACCATTGATGTTTTCCTGTATCAGATTTATTGACATTAATGATGCCTTTTATGTGTTAAAAATAATGATGATAATGCTTAGAGATCTTAGCCTGGATGCTAGTTCTCGGCAAAACATAGTATTTTAAGTGCCAACATCCTTTAAATTCCTGTATCGTTTTGCTCTTGCCTTGTTTTGATGTGTCAGGCCTGTGGAGCAATACCATTTCCCAGCCCTTTTGCCTTGTCAGGAAGACACAAAGGCCAGGGAAAGTTGTGAGATTTATTCTAATTTTCCTTAGAAGCTCTCTCTTGGTACGCTGAAACTCCAAGAGGGCAAACGTTCCCATCCAGGAAGGCAAAGCTTGTCAGATGTTACCATGACAACCTGAGTGTAATTAAAGCCCGCTTCAGCTGCTAACAGCTGTGTGCATTTTATCTGTCTTGAAGATTTTATATATACTTACATAGATAAATATATATCTATATGCAAGCATACGGTGAGGATATCTGCATCTATCTATCTGTACATATACCCACATCTAAATTGCTGCCCTATGTACGTCAATATTAATTGAGTTGGATATAGCAATTTTCAAAGCTCTTGCTGTTCTGAAGGATGCTGAAGCACCAGAGCTTCTCCTTTCATAACCAGTCATTCTAATGAAATATGGAAAAAAAAACCCCATCCATAGCCAGAAAAAGGAACCCCTGCTCTAGGATTAGCGTTTCCAGCATCTCCTCAGGTTACTCTTGGAGGCTGTAATTTTCCTTCTTATTAAGGAGGAAATAGAAGCTGATTCCTAGTGTTAAATGTCTCTTGCAAATGCAGCAAGTTTTGAAATAAGTCACTTAACCTTTAGGTAACTGTTCCTGTTTTCCTGCAGGCAGCCATCCTCACACACACTTTGCTGCTGGATTCAGAATACTAAGTGTGTATTGTGGTGGGTCTTGACACAGTGTTCCTTGGAGTGTCATCTCTTCGGGCTAGATCTGAGCCTTCTGCATCTCAGAGCAAGGTCGTTTCTGCTCTGCCTCGTGAAGAACCAGGTTCCTTGGTGCAGTGGACAGGAGGACTCATAAATCACTGGGGATAGTCATCTCACAGGAGGGGGAGTGGGACCCAGGTGAATGGATACTCAAATATAGGTGCCCGTCTGTTGCTGCTGCTGACGTCCCTTGGTAGTGAACAGAGACAGGACCCTTTCAAGAGCTCTTAGGAGCAGATTTGTTCACTGTCAGTTTGAAATCACTCTTCTGAGCTAACTGAATTCCCTGCCTGTGCAAGAAGTTGCATTGAGTTTACCTGGGTGGTGTGAAGACCTTTCGTTGTGTCTATGTGGGTTACAGAATTATCGTTTCATAAACAATACCTTGGTTTAGTTGGTTGTGCTGAAAATAAACATGTTTGCTGCATGTTTGACTCTTAAAGTATGTGGGTTTTTTTGAGATACCACACGTAACTTGTCTGAAGCTGTGAATATACTAGACTCCCACACAAGTTTAGCTACACATCATCGCTAGAAATGGAGTTTAACTCTTCATGGACCCTGTAATAATGCAGTGAAACATGAAAAACATCATCACCATTATGGTTCTTATCTGATATCTGTATAAAGTGACACAGATGACACTAGTTTTGGAAGTAAATGCAGTGTAATGAAGGTGACAATGTTATTCAAACTACACTAAGCTGTGGACATGTCTTCTAAAATTTAGATTTTTTTTTTTTTAATGACCTCTAGGTTTACACCTGCCATAAACCATACAAATGTGGATGTCCAGAGAGTGTTTGCCTGGCCTTTGGGTTTTTTTTATTTGAATTTATAATAATCTGTACTGGCGAATACAGCTGTGTTCTCCTGTTCTTTCCCTTTGTGTATGTAACATTATAGGTGCCAGGGGACCCTGTGAACTTTGTGTTTTGGGAAAGAATCTCATTGTGATCTGCATTTTTTGGGAATGTAAAATTTCCCCAGTGTAAATGAATGGGGTTATGTCTCTGAACACTTTTTTGCCTGAGGGACAGGTTAGATGGAGGCTACAGGCAGAGAAACCAGCAATATGTGATTATGTCTATAAGGTCCCTTGTCTAAGGCATGGTTCTCAGAGGTCAGATAACTCTCTTCACCTCTGTTTCTGACAACCTGGCTGCTGAAAGGCAGCACTTTGCCTGAAATTCATTATTCCAATTTTGTGCTCTCTACTGGTCTCCTTGGTAGTTCCTGTTTCTACCATAAGTGATCATGTCAGGCAACCCCATTCTTCCTACAACAAGGTGTTTGGAGCTGATCATAAGAATGCATAGAATAAGTTAGCAACTTGGATTAAAAGACGCTTAATCATCTTCTGAGAATGTGTTTCGTATGTGCATACACTCGTGGGCATTTGTAACTTGGTACATGTTAGGCTTGTATACAATACTGCACGCATCCTGGGTGCAGATAACCTACAGTGAGCACTGAGGAGACTAGCTAAAACTACAAGGTAAATTTGGGAATGGTGTGCCAGGAGTCAGCCTGAATCCAAAGACATTAAAGACACTGAATACCTTGCCGTTCCTTCAACAATGGTCTAAAGGTTTCCTTGGAGAAAAATATGTTCAGCACTTTGTGTTATATATGTGAGGTAAGTACTGTCCAGGGAGAGGGGTGAGATGAAGGTTTTGAAAAAAAGAAGGAATTTCCTGATGTCATTTAAGGAAAAAAAATAAAAAAACCTGAATGGTGGGATATTTGGGGTGACAAGAAGTAGGAAATCTTTGTAGAAGGTGAAGATTGCTGTTAGAGGGATTTATTCTGTTTGTGTTTTAAAGAACTTTGTGAATGTTGAATACCTACTCCCTTCCCCTCCTCCCACTCCCCCGCCCCCAAAAAAAGAAAAAAATCACCAACTAGAAACAAACCAAAAAATTATTACAGAAGCTGTGTTCATTTCTGTTGAAATAATTCCAAGCGCAAGATGTCAAATAATAATTTTCAGGTCCAACTCTTACATGTGAATAGCTCCAGTTCCTAATTTCAAGTTTGCATATGCATTATCAGACTGGAAAATCCATCTCTGAATGGAGACAGAAGAAATAATAAACTGGTAATTGGGATGGTATGATACCAAGGTTAGCTCCCTACATAGTCACAATACCTTGAGATATTTAACTTGGGACTGTGATATACCCAGTTATATCCAAGTTTATTTTGTGTTGATATACGTATATGATCCACTCAATTCCCTCACTGATGATTTTATAGCTGGGTAGCCATTTTGTGTACTGTGAAGTGAATACCCTCAGAGGGAAACATGAGCACCACTACTTTTTGTGTGTGATTTTTGGTTTTGTGCTGCCCTTCTCCTACCCCACAAGAGATGACATCATCAGGAAGGCAGTTTGTGTGGGGAGACAGAGGAAGGTGAGGGTGGGACTAAAGGTTAGGGAGGTTTAATATTTACAGAACTACAACACATTTTCCAAGCTCAACTTCTGGATAGTATTCACAAAGAAAAAACTTATTCCTTCAGAAACCAGGATGTGCCCTGAATAAGGAGGAGTTGGTAAGAAAAAGAAAAACATGCTCAACACACCGTCAAAGAATCTACTTAGGATTGGGAGATACAGCAATTTAAATGTGCCTTTGGACTGTAAATAGACCCAAACCCCTACCTACCAGTCAAACAGACTCCAGTCCTTTTTAACATAAGATTTGCTTTAATTACAAAACCGTATTATCATTTATCATCGCACTCTAATCCCTAACCACACACCTCCTTAGCCTCTCTTATCTGGTAACTTTACTTAGCCTACCTTAACTGATATAAATCTACATCTACATATCAAACATATTCATGAACCTCTGTCAAAAAAAAAAAGAAAAAAAAGGCAAACACCCCTACCCCCCTCAAGTGCGTGATTAAGCTAGTAGTCCTGTGTCTGTGCTTTTAATGCTCAGCCTTACCTTGGCTGCTGCAGCCGTAGCTCACCAAAGGTGCCTCCATCCCACAAGAAGGGACGGTCTCCCTGCCAGTCTTGCACGCTAGCCCGTAAATCTCTTTTTTCAGTGTGTAGGTGTTTGGTGTCACGGTGCTTTAAGCATCTCCTCAGTTGCTGCTGAAGCTGCCTGAGGTCTGCTGTGATGGATCAGGGTTTTGATGTTGGTTTGCCTGTCTGTACACTTCGCTAATTAGAATAACAAAACTGGTAGCAAATCTTCAGGCATCAGCCATGCATTGCATCAATTAAAAACATCAAAAACAAAGTCTCTCCTGGTTCCTCTCCTTTCCACTTGATCTCTTACTCCATAGGATGGTGTAACTGTTTCCCTAAGTCCTTCTCCTAATTACTGTGTTCCTTCTTTTCTCTGAGAGCTTCCTTGCAGCCCCAATTCTCTCCTGACATTTTATTTGCTTGCCCTTTCTTTCACTGCTAGGGGACATCACTACTCTAACAGGGAAAAACAAGCATTTGCTGAGCTTACGTACTCTGACAAAAATGTAAGCGCATGATTTTTAAATAAATTTGTCTTGTTTAATTTGATGCTGACTTTTTTATTTTCTTTAAAGTGCCAAATTCTGCATCATTTCTTCCAAAAGATAGATAAGTGTTGTTATCTTAGTTGCATGTGGGGTAGAGACATGAGTTTGCATTAGATGAGCTCGTATGTTGGATAAACCCTAAGCCACTGAGCAAGTAGGCTTACCTCTTGGATCATTGACAAAACATGATTGTATGGAATTTGGATAAAAAACCCATAGTATTAATTTTGGCAGTACATGGATTCAGTCTTGAACTGTGTTCATCTAAACTCACTTCTCAGTTTAACTGATGCATAAATAGAAAATGCTTGGAGGAAGACAGGGACACTGCCCTAAATTTCTTCATTTTAGTATGTGCGAAACTCAAAGCAGCGGGAGATCTCTCACCCTAAAGATAATTCTGTGTGCAGAGTCTGAAAAATGAGACCATGATATAAAGAGACTACTTCCATACTGATGTAATTTCCTTATGCCCTTTTAATATAATTGTTTATTTTGCATAGATTAATGCAAAACCAGAAA
>NW_010231079.1:8643-9280 GCF_000690775.1 Eurypyga helias
GAATATTTCATCTATAATACACACCATGGTTATTTTAGTCTTTTCACTTCATGTTGTCCTGTTTGAACTATATCATGACATTTGGTGAAAAAAAACCACAAAACCTCAGTGGGGTTCAACATTCGGTGTGCAGGCCCTAATACATCCCAATATGTGATGACCCAAAATTCAGACCATCAATATTTTGTCTTTTTTTCCTCCTCATTTAATCTCTAATTTGTTTTTATTTTGTGTATAAGTTTATGCTCTTGCCAATGTAAACTGAGATGGAAAATCTCGTGATAGAGGCCACTGCCTCCCTTCATCATCTCCTTTTTGCTGACTTGGGCAGTTCAGAGAAGCATCTCAAACACCGGGATGATTCTGAACCTGAACTCTCAGCCTTTTGTGCCTCCCTTTTCAGTCTCCTTGTTCTGCTTTCAAAATGCTTGTTTGCTTGGCATCACCTTAAAACCTACCATCAGTGGGATTTCTTTTTAAATCTCCCTGTCCAATGATACTGATGCACCTGTTTTCCTTTCTTTTTTTCCTCTTCGTCTCTTTATTTGTCAATACTCAGAGGTGCTACTGGGGGAGTGACTTGTACCAGGGCAAGCTGCATTTAATTCAAGTCACTCCTTACACCTACAGAGCTGCC
>NW_010231079.1:9316-12084 GCF_000690775.1 Eurypyga helias
CTGTTCCGTCCGCCTTGGTAATTTAATTCAAGTTGCGCAGCATCATGCTTAGACTCTCCAGTTTAGTCTCAAGTGTCAGCCAAGATGGCTGCTGTCATATTCACTTAAACATCTCATGTAGATGAGCCCTTTGCATGACAGGAGGAGAGGTTTTGTGGGTCTAAACCAGCACCCACTAGGAGACACAGAATTTCCTATTTCTAACTGAGCTACCTTGGTAATTTAATTCAAGTTGCGCAGCATCATGCTTAGACTCTCCAGTTTAGTCTCAAGTGTCAGCCAAGATGGCTGCTGTCATATTCACTTAAACATCTCATGTAGATGAGCCCTTTGCATGACAGGAGGAGAGGTTTTGTGGGTCTAAACCAGCACCCACTAGGAGACACAGAATTTCCTATTTCTAACTGAGCTAACCTGAAATTTCTGACCAGGCTTCACATGCCACAACGGACTGACTGCAACCTACACTTTCATGATGAGTGTTTCTTTCTTTTTAATTAATTATTTCTCTTCATAGGAGCTGTGGGGTTTCGGTATATTGAGACATATTACTTGCAGTCAGTCCAAAGAGGAGATCTGTTAAGAAAATTTTGGAGAATGCATTATTCAAAATATCTGGAAGGAAAGCAAAAGCCCCAAAAGATTGTAGGCCCTATAAGCAAAGCACTCGGAACCAGAAAAGGCAAAATATGAGCAGCGTTAGTGAATCTGAAAATGTGTTGTAGGATGTCAGTTCTTGCACTCCCTTGGTTAAATCAACCCAAACTTACTGTCTAGAAGGAGGAGAAAAGAAGGGGCTGGGATGAGGATGAAGGGGGAAACATAAAAAATGAAGGTGGATGTGGAACAGGCGGAAAAGAAAAATCTGTTGGAGCTGAGTGACATTTTGTTTGCCAAGTTTCCAGCTGTTGCTCAGAGTGAATTTTTATGGCCAAGTTATAAACCTTTGAAAACAGAAGTTTCTAACGGAAATGCTGACAGATCCTTTATATGGTGACATTAACACTGGCCACTCTGCGATTCTCCTTGCCTGCTTTTATTTATTTATCTTCCTATCTTTGTCCTGGAGGTCCTATCACACCCACTGTGATCCTGGTGAGGAAGCAAAGGGAGCAAGGTCAAAATCCCTTAGAAAGAGAGACTCTTTCTAAGCTAATGAAGCAGGTTGGGGAAGGGCATTTTAACTGGAAGGGGGGGAAGGGATAGAACTATTGAAAATTAATGCCTTCACCTCCCCCAACCCAAGCTTGCTGTAATGCTCAAGCTCTCAATGAGTCTTGCTTTATCATTCTTCTTTTTGTTTCTTCACCTTACCTCTGGTAATTAAATATCTTGTGAAAGGTATTTCTCCTTGCAGACAACTAATGGGGTAAATTTTTAAGCTAATAAAAAGTTAGCTTGAGAACAGAAAAGGAATGAATTACACACTGAGTTTTCTTTCTGTACTTTGTGTGTATTTCTGATATTGAAGTGTCTTTCTCAGCTGAAATGACAGTGATCTTGTAGGGGAAAACCAGTCTTTCCTACCTGCTTATCGTGAGACTTGAATATATTCTTAAAGATTTCAGATTTCCTGGGGATTTCAAAATTTCTCTGTGTCTGAATGGCCTTAAAATGAGTCTCAAGCTGTATTACTGAAAGAGGCAGTCACTTCTGAGTTGCTTAAATCTGGGTGATCAGGAATATGACCTTGTCCATATTTGCTGCCATAAGTTCTTCCATTGTGAGTACAGGTTGGCACATGGAGAATCTGGTGACGTGCAGGAAACACAGTGAGCTCTGCATGGAGCTAGCTAAAGGGGTTAACAATAGTGGGAGCACCTGTGGACCCTGCAAAAGATGTGAAACTGTCCTGAAGGAAAGGGAGGAGGTTATGAGCAAGGAGGGAAATAAAGTCAGTCTTGGCCTCCTCATTGCCTTTTTGCCCCTTTGACTTGCTGGATAAAAAGAAAAAATTCTGTATGACTTGAGACTTAGCCTGGCCTTATCATTCACAGAGAAGTTAAGTACTTTAATTAGGGAGGAGAAAAAGCATCTCTATTCTTAACTTTTAAACCCTTATATTCACTTTTTCTGGGCGTTGCTGACTGGACCTCCCCATCAGGAAGCCATTGTACACACCAGTGCATTAAAGCCTATCAGGAATTGGGATGTCACATTTTGAGGAGAGGTTTCCTACAAACTTTGGGTCTTATGCAACTTCGTTGCATGCAGACACTTCCCCACACCAATGCACTGGAACCAGAGTGGGAGAGACAGAAGTGTCAGGTTGAAGGACGAGCACATGTAGCATCTGTAAGCGCACCAACTGAGGAAGGTTGTGACTCCTTCTCCCAAGAGATGACGGATACTTGTATCCAAAGGAAAGGGATGCAGTGTGTTTCCCTGGTGGGATGACCCTTCATAATCCATGTGTCTGAACCCCAGGGTGTGTGTCCTGACTGGAGCTGTATGCACCTGCGGAGCATTCGGCTATCACTGGATTTAATATATCTCAGTCATGCCTCCCTGCACTCCCCAGAAGGTGGAAGTCAAATACATATGCCGCATGCTTCAGTGCTCCTCAAACACGTTTAGCATCTTAACTTTATTTCTTGGTTTCCATTTTGATGGTACACAACGGGTTTGATGTTTTCATTGTTATACACAGTAGCTTAATTTTTTTCCTTGTAGCCTCTGGGCTGTTGCACCACTGTTACGAGATCCCTCCTAGGAACAGCAGGGAAGAAATGTTATTACGTGCTTGAATTTACTTTTTTTTTTTTCCC
>NW_010231080.1:0-8692 GCF_000690775.1 Eurypyga helias
CGGGCGGGGATGCTGCGCGGAGCGGTGCTGGGGGGCGATGCTCGGTGCCTCGCTCTGCCCGAGCCTGTCGGCGGGCAGTGGGCTCTGCTGCTAAGCCTCACCGCGCTGCTTAAACCGCTCCGGTTTAATGTCACTTTCAGAGAATCTTCTGGCGAGTGGTGAGCAGGTGCTGCGGGAGGCTGCTGCCCCGTCCGGCTCTCGGAAGCCAGGAGAGGATCCGGGAGACGCACCAAGGAAAGAGCTTAACCACGTTCAAAGTGGTGGAATTTCAGAAGAACCTCTGGAGGTGGAGCAGCTGCTCCCCGAGCAGGGTGCCACCGGCTCCAGGGAGCATCCAGCTGATCCGCACGGCAGCCAGGCAGGCACGCTGAGACCCCAGATGGGACAGGCAAGTGACGGATGGTGTGTGATGAGCTTGGCAGGAGCCTCTAACGATGTGTGTAAGGACACGAGCGAGGAGCAGCTGGGTCAGCCAGCTGAGAGTAGGGACTTGGACCACGAAGAGTGGGAAGTCGTTTCCAAGCAGCTGGCCTGGGGGGAGGCTGGCAAGAATGGCAGTGTGGAAGACTCTGACAGCAAGGAATGGGAACAAGGAGACTGCCCTGATGGGGATGTGAAGGCAAAGAGGGTTGTAGCTGTGCCCCCCATGTTTCAAAACATCCATGTGACTTTCCGCGTACACTACATCACGCACTCTGACATCCAGCTGATCGGCGTTACTGGTGACCACGAGTGTCTTGGCCAGTGGCAGAGCTATGTTCCCCTCAAGTATGAGAAGGATGGCTTCTGGTCTGAATCCATTAGTCTGCCAGTAGACACCCAAGTAGAGTGGAAATTCATCTTGGTGGAGAATGGGAAGGTCAGACGTTGGGAAGAATGTGGTAATAGGACCCTAGTGACTGAACATGAAGATCAAATTGTTCATCAGTGGTGGGGATACCATTAACGGGATTTTGGAAGCTGCTTATCTAATGGCAAAACTGCTTATATTAATCACAGACCCCTAAACTTTAGCCCTTCCTCAGCAGACCTTCTCAGGTGCAGAGCTCTAAATTCTGTATCAAACACGGTTAAACTGCACGAGCAGCAGATCTCAGCCGTTAGGAAGTAATTTGACAACCTGAAAAATCAACTTGAAACACGTTCTGAAGATGGGCAAGGTAGGCTGGGAAGGCATGAGCAGCATTCCAAGCAGCTGCCTGTCCAGGTAGATCTGGACCCTGGCCTAAGTTTTGCGCTGCTTTGAGTGGGGCTATGGGATGCACCTTTGTACTGACCGCTTAGGGCTTTGGAAGCATACTAGGAAGTGTGGTTACCTACACTGTAGTAGGAACTTAAGTGTTTTAACTTATGTAATGTGTTAAGTAAGCAATAAAGACTTTGAGACTGACAGTCCATTACTACCTGACCAGTGAACTGACTCATTTTAGTGACTTGGAAAGAAGTGAGTTGCTTGATCTGAAATATTAGTGCTAAAGAATTCCTGAGAAGTGGCTTTGGAGTAAGAAAGGTCTAACCCCAAAGTACTTCATTCTCTATTCACTACGCTCCAGGAAGCACCTCAGCTCAAATGAAGGCTTGGCAGATAGGTCCCTTTTCGTCAGACCATCCTGCTGAGAGGAGAGCAAAGGTTGGAAAGGACTGTCTGGGCTTTGGGCTTAATGAATTACTTTGTCAGGGTGGGAGCAGGCTTTGAAAAAATCTGGACTGCTGTGATGGCCAGGGAATAGGATTCTTTCTGAAACAGAGCTAGGTGGCACACCCTGCCTACCTAGGAGCAATACCCCAGTATTGTTAGCAACTACTTAGCTTAAACTCGTATAGTATTTTTCAAGACTAGGCATTTTAACACAAATGTACTTTAAGTTGTGGCCTTCTAGTAAGCCACAAAGTAGAACACTTCCAGCTTAACTTTTTTTTTTTTTTTAATATGACAGAAGGTGAAAGCTGTTCTTCTTGACTGCTTTTGGTAACTTCAGTTACAAATCCGTAATGCCACTTGAGCAAGCTCTTCTTCCCATATTGTGAAACCTAGCTCTACCTTGCAAATACCATTTCCCTAGAATGAACCTGGGCCAAAGAGCATAGTTTCATAGGGGTTCTGGAAGTGCATAAATTAGCATTTTGTTCCAGGACATTTACTTCAAAAGCACATTGCTGATGTAATTACCTCTGCTAATTCTTTCCTGCTTTGCATGGTGGCACAGTCTAAATATGTGAAATAGAAAGAATTTGGGTGATGGACTGTCAGATGAGCTTCAGAGGCACACCTCCTGCATCTAGTGGTTAATGGGGCATCCAGCTGGTTGGACAATACTAGAGCTGCTGTGAAGAACAAGTGTCTGAAATGTTACTGGGGCTTCAGTATCAGCTTTTTTCATTAAACAAATCCTTTGAGAGTGGGCTGGGCTGCCGGCTCATGCAGGCCACAAAACAGCTAAAGAAAATCCTGGGGGGGGATGTTGAGGGGAGGGTGAAGAGGGAGAGAGACGAAGACAAACTAACAACTGCAATGGCAAGTTGGAGTTTCGGTGTTCTGGTATAAAACAAGCCCCCCCCCCCCGTTGCTACATGACAGATCAACTTGTTCTGTGGGTGAGTTACTTCTGCAGATAGTAGCTTTGCTCTTTGCTTGTCTTGAGCAACCTAAAGATTCAGATGAATAAAAGCTCTCCTGAAGGAGATGATATTTATAGAGGAGAACGAAGTAGGAAATACAGGTGGGAGCTGGACTCAACACTAAGCTTCTTGTGAATTGCTTGTCCAGCATGAAAAGTTACCCTGTAACTGCTTCTGTGTGAGAAGCACTGCAGCTCTGGAAGGAATGTGGGATCATTCCTGGCAGCTGACTCAAAGGGGAGAGGATGGAGCTGACAGTTTAAATGGTTGACGCTGCTTCAGTGGCCTTAAACACAGGGGCATGTGCACACACTGGTCCTCAACTCTCTCAACAGGAAACTAATGTGGGACTGAAGTTAGTACGTGAACTTAAAGGAAAATAGGACTTAGATAACATGCCCTGGGTTGAAAAGTAAGTATTAACATGAGTCTCCTTTCATTTTAGGGGCTACAGCTTCACTGTAACAAGTATTTCTACAGTTTCATTATGACTATGCTTACTGTGTACAAATAGAAAGCTCTTAAAGTTCTGTGCACGTGCACTACCCCTGAGTGCACAAAACATCTGTGTGGGTTTCAGTCAGTATCTTACAGCTTTACCTGAACAGGTAAAATTGTGCTGCAACTATTGGCTTGGTACCTTAATGGCATTTTCTGCACTGAGCTTTTCTAACAATAAATTTAAGTGAACAATATACCAAATCTGCAGTGGTACAGTTGAAATAGACAGAAAACACTGAAGACAAAGCAAAATGTGTTACTTGAAGCTGTTTTATGATTTTCCCCCTTAATGCAAGCTCTTCAAAGAGTGAGACATTGTCGACTTTAAAAAGCACTTGTCCAGCAGCCACTCCCATTTGAGTGTATTTATACATATGCTGGAGGCTTGTCTGAGAAGATTAGCTGTGGTATTAGATTAAGATATTCATTAGGAAGCCACTTAACCTACACTAAAATAGATTCTCTAATGCAGTGATGAACATGTTTCAAACAGACTAACCCTGAGAAAGCTCTCAAATTGAGAACATTTTTTTTTTAAATTAAAGACCCTGCGCTTTGATTCCTGAGACAAGGCCTGTAGTCCTCATGACTGCATCATCTTGCTGAATGCGCAGGCAAGGTTACTACTGAGGCCTGGGCTGCACCTTTGCTCTAACCTCTACATTACTAAGCCATTCACATCACTGCTTGCCCAGCAGGGCCTGTGCTGTGTAAATTAAATCTTACTTGTATGGTGAAAGAAAGAACTCTGGATTTCAGTATTATTGGAGGAGCAGTTCTGTTATTTTCTCCAAGTTTACAGAGCTGGTTTCTCATTATTGAACAATCTATTCACTCAGGTTTGAACGCAAAGTTTATCAAAGTTGCCTTGCTGCGTAAAAATGGCTATGCTGGAACGGGCTGCTGTTTGTGTAATACAATGTCCTGGCCGCGAGACTAGTGAAGCTATGTGTGAGAAACAAGTTCTTGTTGACATTCCTATGGGGATGTAACAGCCTAGCAGCCAGCAGCTCAGGATATTGAAAAGCAAGTAATAAACTGTCTCACTCACAGCTTGGGAAAGCCAGAAATTCTGCAACCAGACATCTACCTTTCAAGTTCACCTGCTCACAGTGCTGGTAACAAATGCCTGACAAATTAGGCAATTTGACTACTTTTAGGTGAAATGCAATCTGCCTCTACTTGTGAAGTGGTTTGGTGTACAAATGCTAAATCTGGAGCTGGATGGCAGGCTGAGCAGACAGCCCGAGGCTGGAATGGGTACTGGGCATCAACCAGTTTCAAGTCACATACAGAAATCTGTGCTGCAATTTCTTTCCTTCTGATTCCCTTTGCAGGTGCCTTTGCAAAAAGCATGCACATCCCATATTCTCCCAGGGAGTTCAACTTACTGTTAGGAGTCTCTCCAAATGATCCATTCAAAAATACTGGACTTTCTGTCTGGGGGATTAGTTGTCATCTGTGGTGTCCTGCTGTGGTCAAGATGTGCCTAACAGTCCTCCTATCATCCACCTGTATGACATGGAATAACAAAGTGCTATTCATGCTGCAAAGTCTAGGGTGCATATAGCTGCTCTAGGGACACCAGTCTATGACGTTTCACCTCCCCAGGCCAATTTATTCCCTTTTGTTCATGGCAGGCAGGAAGCCCAGACCTCTTCCTGTATCTGCTGGATTCCAGCACAAGCCTTTTGGCTTGGCAGATCTCCCTTCTCTCTGGCTATTTGAACCTTTCCACCTGCTCCCTCACTAATCTCTTCTTCCCACACAAGAAGACCTCAAACTGGAAAGAACCTCAGAGATTTGATTTACTCTGAATATAGTTCTGCAGCTTTAAAGCCCACAAAACCCAATCTTGAATCTGCGTGGCTTGTGCTCACAAAGGTACTGCCGAGCCATAGCTACAAATCATTTGGTTTGAACAAACTGGTAACGCCTCTAAATTCAAGCATGGCATTCCATATTGCCACAAATCCAAGGCAATAATTGCTTTTCAGAAAGCAGATAATGAGGAAAAACATTAATGCTAGTGAAGCTGCCCCACTGGCATCTGCTGCTGAGCCTTTGCTGTGCATGGGTACTGATTTGTTGCAGAGGGACAGCTTGCCCCTGGTTTTGTTAGTACTGTCTACAACAGGGACTCTCTTGCTACCGGGCCGGCAGCTCCCCAGACAGACTTCTCAGTCAGCCTTGCTGGACTCCAAAGGGGCAGCACTATTAATCTGCTCTTCACCAACAGTCCCCAGAAAAAAAATCAAAGGGCAAATTCTGGAAAAGTACTCAGTTTGGGAGGAGTATAAAGTCCTTCCTCCCCTGTCTTATTTTTAACAACTCTCT
Organism: Eurypyga helias; assembly: GCF_000690775.1. Classification (NCBI taxonomy): domain Eukaryota; kingdom Metazoa; phylum Chordata; class Aves; order Eurypygiformes; family Eurypygidae; genus Eurypyga; species Eurypyga helias. The sequence continues at coordinate 5,458 of NW_010231080.1, forward strand.
TGTTCCCCAAGATACTGTCAAACACTAAGGAGGCTTTAAACATCCATCCGATACTTCAGCGATCCCGTTCATCTTAGTACTTTGGAATTGTGTTTAGCATTGGATAATCTTAATTCTTTTCAAGAGCAGTAAGTTGTTTGCCCACTGTTGCAAAATACTCAAATGTCAGAAGACATAGGAGGTGTTAAAATAAATTCCTGTGTGCCAGGTGTGTTCAATGTGCCTTCCTGTTTATTACTAAGTCTTACACTAGGAATGGCCTTTGAAAACATCATTCTTGGGCACTCATACTAAGGGAAGGCAAACTTCTTAATATGGGTGCTGGAGCCTGGTATTTAAGTCATACTAGACTGTTATAAGAAAAAAAAGTCAGTCTAGATTCAAAATGCATTTTTTTCGGCCTAAACTTAGTCTATTTTAGTTTTTATAGAGGGACACAGGACAAAAAGTTCCAAATGAGAAACATACCCTCAGCTGTAAGTCAAAATACAGGTACTATGCTTGCACAGCTAATCCCAAGGCAGACACTGGACTCCCCGTTTGTGCTATGAATCAAGGCAAATATCCCAACGAGCAGTGAAAATGACATTAAACCCCACCACCTGATGTGTCCATTCTGCTTTAAGGAGCCAGGGTACAGGATGAATTCTCTGCAGTCTTGCAGGTGCAGGTGTGTGATTCAACACTTGATCACCACATTAACAGGAGCCACCAGCAGGTTTCCTGCTTTTTTTTTTGGAAGTACTTCGTGGTTCTAGGACATCCAAATGACTTGGAATGTACTCAACTAATAACATGAACTACAGATGGAGGGGAAACCAATTTATTTTAGAATGGGAAAAAAAACCCCAAAAACCAACAAACCATTGCCAAAGTCTCTTTCTAAAAAAGGGGACCTGAAATGGGGTGCAAGATCCAGGGCGCATGGAAGAAACGCTGGGACTTGAAGCAGTCAGCAGTGCCCCGTGGCCAGTGCCCCTCACAGCACACAGCTATTGGAAATGTGTGCCAGTGAAGGAGGCTATATTTAGTTGTACTTCTACTCCGTAATTCCTACTCATTTAAAAGTAAAACTCTAAGGAGTGTCCTGCTTCAAGGCAAGAATTCCAGAACTGCAAGAACTTTTATTATTAATCCTTAAAAATGCAACGTATGTCAAACATGACGTACGTACGTGAAAGCAGTCACTGATGTATACAGCGTCTTCACTTTGATCGCTTCTTCTCCTTTTCTGCTGCTTTCTCTGTCTTCGTTTCCTGAGTTCTGATCATTGATGGCAGAGCTGAAAACAGCAGCGAGAACGGATTACCTGAACGTCACTGTGTTAAAATGATTGAGGCCTCAGGTGCGGACACTCAAAGCTTTGTTACCCTCCCACACACTGAACTCTTACTTATTAAGCCCTTAAAAATGCAACTTCAGTTTGCAATTCTTTATATGCAGGGCCTTAACAGAAAAGATAAACCCAGATATAAACATGAACCACCTCATCTGCCTCGTGAAGCCAAAGCACCAAATGCTGGAGTAGTGGCGAAATGCTATCAATTTCAGAATCTCTCTTATGGGATGGTGTGAGGTTAATGCCTTTGGCCCCATCCTCATGGAAAGGGGTTTACTTTGTGTGTACATAAAAGGCTTTCCTCCCCTCTTTTATGTACCAACTCTTGATAGATTACAGATATAAATATATATTTTTGTGTGGATATAGAAGCAGGCAAACAGAAGATGTTAATGGATGGCAAAGAGTAAAAATGAGAACACTTACCTCATGCTTTATATAAATAATTTGATTAGTTTTACCTAAACCAGGTCACTTATATGTCCCTAACACGTGTGCACTGCAGGATGTGGGGAAACGATAATTCCCAACTTTATGCAGCGAGACGTAAAGGGGCAAAGGGGCAGCAATCGGAACGTGCAGAAACGAGAAGTGCAGAGGAAAGAAATTCCATCTCACTTGGCATCCTGCCACCACAGGAGTTCATGAGAATATTACCAGTGACTTCAAGGGGAGCAAGATGAGAACCTGGAAAGTTCTCCATCGTCCCAGTGGTCATCTCAGATTTAAAGAAAAGCTGGGGAGGAAAGGCTAAGCTTCTGAGGCCGCTGCTGGGCAACTATGGGTTTGGACCCTACGGCTGTCAGAGTATCTTTCAGTTTGCATGAGCGAGTCACCAGCTTGTTAAAAATGTCATTTAACTGGGCATGACAGCACACGAGGGCACTGCTGACCAGCTGCCATCTTTGAAATGTTAAGGATCTTGAAGCTTATTAGAGTTAAGGGGCTGAGCAATGGTGTATTGTGGGGTTAATCTAATTACTCTCCCAGGAGCAGGATAATGTAGAACTGGGTACTGCTAGGGAAACAGGCACATCTAAATTCACCTGACACAAAGACGCAGATAGTGCTTTGACAAGTAACAAGAACAGCTTTTGGAGTGTGGGTGTTTAAAATAAAATAGGAATATTTTTGGTAAATTCTGGCACCTTGGTATTTTTATCTGTAACAATTCCACCAAGTTCTGCAGACTTCCCAGAAGTCTGTTCTGTAGCCTTCTAGGTGTATTCTCACTAGTTTCCATGGGCTGAGAAGCTAGTGAAAAAAGTTATTCACAAATATGTTATCACAGATATAAAAAAACATAAAGGTCATTATAAATTATTTAAACATCTAAAAGTTTTATTTATCCCATCTAAAGTAAGTTCCTTAGAAAATAAAATTTCCAACAGTAAAACTTCTAGTAGCAAAGAAAATGAGTGAGGAGACAAGGTTACTAACAGAAATTTATACTTAGGGGCACTTCTCTTCACGTGAAAATACAGCCACATTTCTATTTTGCCTGTAAGTTACCCCATTTGGGGAATGAAGAAAAAGTGCTTGATGCTGCTAAACCAGTGTCTTGTGCCCAGAACTTCAAAGGCCCCCTTTTCCAGTAAAACTACAAGGGTTGTACAGAGGAAAGCAGTAGTGTCAGTTGCCTTTTACAGATGGAAAACTAAGGTACAGAATGAGGTATCTTACTAAAGCCAGGAATAAACCCAGAAATTCCACGTCTTTGAAGATCCCAACCTGTGCAGAATTCAATAGGCATAGTGCCTGTCTGACTGAACACTAACACCCACAGACTGGCGCAGTACTTGACAAACTATTACAGTCTCCTGGTGCCTCTTCTGACCAGGACTTGGACTTCTTAATTTTTGCTAATGTCATTAATCCTCAAATAAAGAGGACGGG
>NW_010231081.1:0-19432 GCF_000690775.1 Eurypyga helias
AAAGATTCTATGGCCTCAGTTTCCCTAAGAGGTGCTAGCTGGAAGCCAAGTGGACTGTCCAGCTGGGCTACCTCAGGTCTCACTAGACACCTGTGTTTAGCCAACTGAATCAAGCCCAAGATCTCTATGGATTATAACCTGAGCCAGCACTTCACTCGCATGCAGACATCTTACTTCTGTTAGGTATTTGAATCCTCACCTGAGTCCTACATGCTTTTTCTTTCAGAGGCTCCAGGCCCCCAGAGGTTTTGACATCCTCAAACCGGTTTTACTATTGCAATGCCAGGGAGACACCGACAGCAGAGCACCACAATTTGGACATCTGATACAAGGGCAATTATATACCAGTGGTCCATTTTTCTGATGAGCGCTATATCTGCTATCCCTACTGAATCAGTACAGCATGCACTATCCACCACATAATCATACATGAAGCATATTCCGAAAGATGCCAAATGAGAACTTGGACTACAAAACTACAGAGAAATATTTAAGACAAATGCATAGAATAAAGGACCCCGCAGAAAACAAATCATTTGACCACCATGATGGTTGTACTGTAACGGTCACTTCAGGAAGAGGCGCAGCACGTAAGTCATTACGAGTAGAGGTGTTCACCGCCTTGCTCTGAAGAGACAGATGATGGCAACCGGCACCCCAGAAGCACTACTAAAGCAACGGTCTTAAAACCAAAGCATGCATTAAGATGAAAAGAATACAGAACGCTGAATGATGAGAGAATGGGCTCTCTCTCCAATAAACAGAGGAGAGGGAGAGATGCCTCGATATACTTTGGGAGACAACTGAAGGTAGAAAACCAGCAAGATATTTCACAACCTATACCCCGTGGCACATCACTGTTACACTACAACCCATTTATCATGATGTGAGTCTTGGTCTTCCAATTCTGTCCCTGAATGCCTGTTAACATTATCTGCGCCTTGTTGGCAGCTATCTGTTTAGTCAGTCATGCTAAATACAGCCTAGTTGTTGCACCCAATGTGATAAAGCAAAATGTCACTCTAGCTTAACAACCCCTGCACTATCACCTCGCTTTATCACCACATGAAATATGATAACAGGCACTGCTCGCCAGCCCATCGATCCCACCAGAATTTCTCTCCTGTCCTGTCTGCCTGGCAACATACAACCCAGTGATGGGGTTTTCATCTCACCCTCTTTCGCCTTCTAAAAATGCTACCCTTCTCCCCATGAAAACCAGAAATAAATTCAACAGACCCACTCTAATTCTGCAGCAGCAGATAAGCAAAGATATGTTGATGTATGAAATGTAGGCCAGACAGCCATGGGGAACAGCATAATGCATAGGCCCACAGTAAAAATCAAATCCGATTAAAATCAAATTTCTCTTAACAGCATCGGGGCCTTTATGCAGAAGGGAAGAATCTTGTGGGAAAGAGCAGAGGAAGGGATGTTTTTCTTTCCTTAGTTCAGAGAATAAAAGCCCCTCCTCCATTCTGCTGCACATCAAAAATCAATGATAAAAGATAATTTTTATGGCTGTATTCTTACTTGCTTTATCTATCGCATGCCTGTCCTAGCACACAGGAGATTGCCTATATGGAATTAAAATGACTTCTGCTCGCTGAAGTCAACCAGTTAATGTGTTCTGTACGTGCACACTGAATTCAAGCATCAGAATATCCCAACAGTATAACAAGAGCCATCATATTACACAAATGGCAACCACTGCAGAGACAAAAGACAATACTTTCCAACCTGCTAACAAGGAAATCACAGTCACCTTAAAAAAAGCTCAAAGAAAAATGGTTATTTTGTCAATGCACTAAAAAAACCCCGACATTCCAGTTGCCACTCCTTTGTTTTTCTTTTTTTTTCTTTTTTTTTTTTACATCTAGACTTTTTTTACTGATATGCTGTTGCTATTTTCTTGTTGCTATTACTACCGAAAACAGCTGCTTGCAGCTGAACAAAGATTTGCTAACAGAACAGAAGCTATAAAATGAAACATTAGGTGAATAATAGCTAGGTCACCTGGGTTTCTCATGCAGGCACCAAAATGAACACATAGCTCATCTCTAAAGGAAAAAAAAAATCCTAAACCACTTATTTAAATTAATTAGCATGCATATGCACACATTTCAATAGCCATCTTTTCACTCTGAGCCACACTCACCGCTTGCTTCCAATAGTCACATCCAATTCTCTCCCACTCCCAGCTAATATCTCCTGCTGCTGTGGAAAAGGTCTTCGTGCAAGCCTTTGCTCACAGTAACAGGCTTGCCAGGAAAATAACAAGATGAAAAGCTCTCGCACCACCCCTAGCCGAGAGGAACCCTGAGCCTGGCACCCCGAGCCACAACAGCAGCACTGCAGCCCTCAGTCCAGAAAACAAATATTTTCGAAAGGCACTGCCTTCTAATTCCAGTGTGCATGATGCCAACTGTGAAAACAAAAGCTGCTAAAAACAGCACGCGCGTGCGAGCATACGCACCCAGAGCATCTTAGCCGGAATTAACTCACGTTTTCCCCCTGTTCTCCCAACCCACCAGCAAACAGGCGATCGCGCTAAGGAAAATAAAATTCTGGACCAAGCACTGCATCGTTCCTAATTTGCTACTGTAGCTTCTGCTGATAGGGACAGCAGACGCAGCCTGTACTCAAAGACCTGGAGAACAAAAGAAATACTGTATGAATTAATACTGCAAATTTCTCTTCGGAACTGACAGAAAAAGGTGATTAAAGCACGTGCCTCTAGCTGCTTCTCTCACGCTTTAACGCTAAAGACAAGACAATCTTACCGGATTTACAGCTGTCCACCCGGATTCACTGGATGCGAGAGCTTTGCATCCTTACAAATGTGCCAGCCGGTTTGAAAGCCTCGCAGAACTGAATCTGTCTCAACCTCTGCGTCTCATTTACTGTAACACAGAGGATTTTCAAAGCCATGCCTCACAACAGCTGGCTTGTTTTTGCCTGCTTCCTATGATTGACAAGTTCATACAAGCTCCGTCAACTTTAACCTTGATAAGTGAAGGCTCGGTCTGTATTGTACGTTACATCATCAGAAACTTCTGACCTCAGGGAAAAGATCTCAGAGACTTCAAAGCTTTTCCCTTCCCCCACTCCCACCCTCTGGATTTGGTTATTAAAAAAAAAAAAAAAAAGAGATTCTAGAAGTCCTTTAATTTTGGAAGGGTTTTTCCGTTCATTTGTGAAAATCACATTCTGCATTTCAACAACAGTTCCGCAATTTTTAAATATTTAAAATGCTTTAAAATGATCAGTGTGCCGTTACTAGGCTCCTATCCGAACAATGTTCAAATAACCAAGTCTTTAATTTCAGAAGGGAGTCTTCACCAACAGCCCTCCAGCTGGAATGTTTTTGCATGCGTTGTGTGCACAGGCGCTCTCTCTCTTGCAGGAGATTCTGCAGGGAAAGATCTAAACGCTTTCATGCTGCATGAGCAAATTACCACCCCCACGCTCCATCTTTAGAAACCAAAGGCATCGTGGCCTTCATCAGAGCAAGGCTCAAGCTCCTTTCAGTTTTTCTACGAGAACACATTAAAGACTTCATAGAGAAATTGTGGATATGGCTTTAATATGTATTAAAAGATCATTTTAAAGATGACCACTTTATGATGAAAATGTTATTTAAACTGCATGGGAAATCACACACAGCCATTAGGTATTAGGATACAGCACTGACATCCAGTTAATCCCATCCCCTAAAATTTTCCTAGCTCCCAAAGTTGTCTATTTCATTTCAAGGTAGAGGGAGAATGACTTCAGGAAACTCCCCTCTTAACACAGTACAACGCAACTGGTTAGCAGACTGTTGCACATCTGGTTGGCCCATGCAGAAGTGCAAGTCAGAGCTGTTCCGTTACTTTTGGCACAAAACTTTACTCAAATTTACTGGCATCAACAGCCTCTTGTGCGACAGCAAATCATAAGCCACGCTGCCTAAGGGCTTACAGCAGAAGGTGAACATTTCACAGTCTAGCTTTTAGTACCGGAACACTGTAAAGCCACTCCATACGTCAGAAATATATGAACCGCTGCACTGAGGAGACAACTCAGCCACCTATTTCTAAAGATGTTTTCCAACAAGTAACTTAGTGGAAAATAGAATCTACAGTACTTCAACATATGATGCTTTTATGTGTGTAACCACTGGAGACCGTATTTTACATTATCTCTAATCTCCCTTCTCAACTGTTATCATTAAAATAGCCACATGATAGCTGGATTTCAAGCAATGCAATGAAAACTTGGGTCTTTAGACAGTTGTCACTCTAATCCTCTTTCCAGGGAAAGCAGTAAAACTAAACCAGAACACAAAAATGGATGAATGCTTACACCAATTTCTTTGCGTGCCATTCCTTTCCTCACAGTTTCAGTACCGTCACAATCACATCTAGGAATTCCCCCAGTTTCTCACGCTTGGTAACACTTACCAAGCGTGCAAGGGAGCAGGGGAGGAAACTTTCCTGAAGAGGAAACCACCCTCCAACACTTCCTTTTCCCAGACCAGGGTGGCCTGGCATACCCCTAGCCACCACTGCACGCTCAGTGCAGATATGCCCGGAGCAATCAAGTGAAAGGAACTTCCCTCAGCAATAAGGAGCTGGAAGCAGAAAAAAGGGGATATGTGAGGTGGGGTAGGTACCTTCAAGTTTAGAAACAGGGATTCAAAATTCACCTAACAAAGGTAGAGGGAGAAGCCACGCTTGAAGGGTGTGAGGAATGAGCAAGCTGGATGGGGGAGAAACAGGTCTACATTAGTGTAGCGTACTCTAAACCCAGCACAGCTTAGGAGACAGTCCAGCACCCATTTAATGAGATCCAGCAGCTGCTGGTGAGCTGGAGCAGAGCATCACACTGACCCGCAGGCCATGCGCCCGAGAGCTGCCGGGCTGAGCACTGCCAGGAGAACATGTAATGGGAAGGCAAGCCCCAGGGTTTAGTGCTCTCCTTTGGCCACAACCAGCCCCAGATCCTAAAATAATGCATTTGGGATGCTCTCGGAGACAATTTATCATGCAACTCCTGCCTTGATCCTGAGGTATGAGAAGAATCTGGTTCAAAACTGCTACTGAAGAGCTACCCCGTGCCAGCGGCCATATGTATTTAGATTAATCATTCTTGAAAGATCAAGGATCCACACTGTGGTATTTAATTTTGAAAAGGGCATTTACATACATAAGAGGAATATTTTTGAAAGGAACAAGCCAGATGGTATAACGCTAAGAGATAACATGCGACAGAAGATACAATATATGAAACTCAGAAAATGCCTAACACCTACCAAAAAACCCATCAGACCACCCCTTTTCCTCCCCTCTCTGTCTTCTTCCCCTGCAAAGGCGGGATTAAACAGTAATTAAGAAGACAACCACCACAGAACTAAAGTGCTACCCAAATGAGGAAAATCCAGAATTATTCTAGCAAAAGACATTTTGAAACATGATAAGGTAAAAAAAAAAAAAAAGCAAGCTGAGGTACAAATTCTTGAAAGTGTCAAGGCGAAAAATCGAGGGGAAAAAGTGCTTTTTCAAGCACAGATATCTGCCAGATTATAGGGCCAAAAGTACAGCATTAAGAATACAAAGGAAATAAGGCCGCAGCAGCAAATCGACATGGACTCCACATCTCCCCGAGCAAGGAACAGCCTACGTGGGAATTCTCAGGTGCTGCCCACTAGTAAGTGAGTAGTCCTGAGTTACCCCGACTACATGATGATCACCTGAAACTCCCACAGGAAATTGCTCAGATAGTAACCGCGATGCACAACTACCCACTCCTCCGACACTTGGACAACTGCTTGAGCAAAGTGGCCACGTGCAATGTTTGGGGAGGGAAGGAGAAATTCAGAACCATAAGCTTAACAACTAAAGCAAACAGGTAGAAATGACATGAAGAGATTCAGCAGCTGCACTAATTAGCACGTTAAAATGACAAAGAAGCATTCAGGCTCATACAGAAAAGCCGTGGATCAGATGCATTACCTATTCTTAGAAAGTCCCTACACACGTGTACAACAGTGTTCTGGATGACAGAGACTATTTGGATTTTCAGAAGTTCCTAAAAAAAAAAAATTAAATTTTGATCACCAGAGGATCTCAAAAATTTGGCTGCCATTGAACAAAGTCCTCACTTGCACCATCACATGATTAACAGAAGTGGCATGATTCACAAGAGGGGTGAAAAAGAAGGTGGCAACAGTTGCTGCTGGGAGGAAATTATTCTGAGTCATAAACAAACAAGCCAAAGAATTCCTATCATTGACAAATGAGCCATAAAAGAGATGAAATTCAGATTTAATAAATGCAAAGTAATGCACAGGATAGCTTTTCCTATGCCTCAGCAACATATACAATGATGTATAAGCGAAATCACTGCTATGAAAGAAAGAAAAGCTGGATTCCACAGATCACTCTATGAACACATTGTCTCTCTGCTCCACAGAAGTAAAAAAATCCAACCAAATAAAAAAACCCAAAACAAAACAGAAAAAAACAAGATAAAGGAAACGTAATGTTACTTTCTGAATTCATAGTGTACCCTAATGTTGCAGTTCTCCCACTGCTCCAAAATGAACGTACCAGAACGCGGAAAGACACAGAAGAAGATAAGGATGGGCAAAGCTGTACAAGAGCTTTCACAGAGAAGACACCCCACCCACCCCCCACGGAAGAGGTGCTCTTTCTCACAACACATCAGCACAAAAAATCTATCCATGCCCAAATCCGATGTGGCTCCAAAGTCAGTTAGACACTGTTCTGAAAGAAAAATTCATCAAGGGCTGTTAACCACAAACTCTCAGGGCTGCAGCGCTTCGCTGCAGACCAGCAGAGGCTGGGCATACCCACATGGATACCTACAGCGCAGCTCTGTGTTTGCCTCGCTCTTGCAGAGCATCTGCTGCTGTTCAGTCAGAGAAAGGAAACCTGCTCAGGTAGACCTTTGGCCTGCCCTAGCACCGCTGTTCTTAAGAATCAGCTCCCATCAACTTCCTTCACCTATCAGCGATTCCAGGTTATACTGTCTCAGAGAGTGGTATTTATGTAGCTGCTAATAGTCAGTCACATACACCAATGCACTGGAAAGACACAGTGGTTCATGGCAATGAAACCTGTACTAATTACAAGTACTTACAGGAATCTAAGGAACACAAAATGTGGCAGGAAACTCGTAATACATCAATAGGCGCTGCTGGAGTCTCTCTCCTTTGCTGCCCCTGCATGCATGGAAAGAGCCACAGAAGTGTTTCCCCAGTTTCAGAGAAAATACAAACTTTGAAACAGCCCAGGACTGTACCGTGTCATTCAGTAGTCAACAACAAATAGATTCACACAACTTGCTGAAAAGGGAAGACTGCAAAATATTTTCTTTTTTTAATTCTAATATCGTAGAAGGAGGCATTTTCACATGTAAACCCATTACCATTAAGAATTCAGCAATCTGAAGCATTACATCAACCAAACTGGTATGTTCTGGATACATGAAAAGCATGTTTTCTCCTCCCTTTAACTAAATAATTAGTCTTCCTCAAACCACCACTTAAACTTTTTTAATAGTTATTATATTTAAGTTGAATTTAACAAAAGAACACTTCATTTTATAAGCTCTTGAGTAAGATGAGTGTAGAAATTATTAGTACACTGCACATTGGATAAAAAAGTAATTATGCAGTTTAGAATTTATTTTCTACAAAATGCTACTTGTTAGGTCATTCTATACTTAGCAAACTGAGAGGAAATACTTATTTCCTTTAGAAAAAATTATGGGAAAAATTACAACAGCCGTAGGTGAAGTGTAAACCAGAGAACTTAGACCTCTTTCGCAACATAAAATACTGAAACTTGTTAATACGTGCATGAAATGTTTGCTGAAGTAATTTTTTCACTGATCTGTGAGGCAGCAGTTGCACAAGATCATACTATTTCTTCCTCAAGAGGAACAGGAAAGAGGGTGAAACCATTTCGCTTGCATAGCTCTGGTGATGTCTGAGACACTCATCCTGCAATATTCATTCAGGAAAAATGTCTCAATTTGACTCTAACAGTACATAAAGAATATAACTTTAAAATCCTTATGTGACACAATGCCCTCAAGCAGAGTTCTGCATAACTATTCATGCAAATGTCCCTTTTGCTACATATAAAACCCCCCAAATCTTCAAGTCTTGTATTTCAATACCTAAGTTCCCAGTTTAGCAGATACTACCACTGTATATTCCTCCTGGAATACTTTTTTTGACAGCACAGTAAAAAAATGTAAAACTTAATCAAGGTATAAAAACCTGGGCAGTTCCTAAGAATAACTCCAATGTCTAATTTATTTTTCAATGTCTAATTTACACTATTTGTCATTGTAAACATGAGATTACATGAAAAACTAATTTGTTGAAATGTGTAATGTGGATTGTTTTTTTTATCCTCTGCTAGTCAGCCCTTGCAGAAATGTAGCCCCAATGCTTATAAAGATCACAAAACAGAACAAGCTCGGAAAAATAACAACGAAAACACACAGGTATGCTGTGTGTTTGTGTGTGTGTGTATATATATACACATACATATCCACATATGCTTGGTATATATAAACACATAAATGGAGTATCACTCATTTGTAAATTCTTTTCCATCTGATGTGATTTAGATGACATAAGATTATTCACATTCCTGTGTTGCTGAAGGTCCTCCTTCCTTGCACAACCATTTGCTGTTGCACCACAGGGTGAGCGTGGAGGGCAGATACGCTCCAGCTCTTGAAGTCAGTTTCCTTATGAAATGCCTAGTAATGAACTCGGGAACCTCTCTATAAGCTCCCGTTTCTGGCTTGTCGAAGATTGGTTTAGAACATTAACCTTGGGCATTTAGGTCAACTTGGGCATCAAGAAATGATTTTTACTTTGGTTTTGTGTGGTAAAGGCTGTTCCTCTGTCTTCATGAGCCTAGATAGGAGCAACTGCGAAGACATGAAAGAACTAAAGAAACATCTAACAGTGTTTAATTAGCATTGAATCATACTTGACACGTACATGCAGTTATACTTGACGCCTATTAATTCTGCAACCTGTGATCTCATAAACCCTTTTTCACTTTTTCAAATTATGTAATTTTCATAGACATCACCGAAATAAATGAATAGAGATACAAGTTAAAGGTTCTTAGAAAGTAAGTAAAAGCATTGGCTGTGAACATCTTTAGTAGATGGCAATCTTCAGAATTAGATTGTACAGTGGTATTCCCTTGATGCAGACTGACTTTTATGTGTGCCGTGTCATCCTGCAGGAAGCCACAGATGACAGACCAGAGTGCACATTTCCATCTTTAACTTGTTGAAGAGCTACATCGGTTTAGAAATTGTGGAGACTTCTATAAGGAACTTAATTATACAACCAGCATATGTCATTTGACAAATACAAAAAGAGAGACCTGTTTAAAGAAGGACAGATGTCTGTAAAAAGCTAAGCTTTTGTAACTAATTTGAAATAGGAAGAGTAATATCATTAAAAACAAAGAAGCATCAGCTTTTGTTTTACACATCAGCAGATTCACGTAACACTTCTAAAGCAGTCCTAAAGTTAGAAACGTGTTTAGAGTCTCATCAAGCTTCATTATAAAAATATTCAGCTCGTGTCAGATGTCTGTTTGCAGGTCTGTATGTTCATGACAATAGTGGTTTGGTTCTTGTTCCAGAGATGATAAGGGCTACTATGGACCACTGCTTTCGCTTCCTATAAAAATAACACTCCAAGCTATTAAATACTGCAATTCAGAATAACATGTTGTAGCTTTTCTAAAAAGGAAGATGAAACAACCTGAATTCACTGGAAACACTCAGTAATCTCAGAGGGGAAAAGTACAGTCCAAAGATGAAAGGAGTTCACAAATTATCTTCATCAACTTTAAAAAAAAACAACTTTCAGAAGTAATGTTAATTTAGGTTTTCCAAGTGTGTGCTAAAAAAAGAGCACAAAAAAACCCAAAACCCAGCCATCAAAAAACCCCAACAAAACTGTAGCAAAATTAACCAGCAGCAAAAAAGCCCAGGAGAAAAAAAAATTGCTTTTCAAGCACTTTGGTTTTTTGTTTTTAACTACTTGCTGTTACAATACTCCAGCCCTTTTTCATTCTAGAATCAGTGCATTAAAAAGAACCCCATTTCTCCTCAATATAACCAGGGAAGCTCTAACAGTAATAATTCAAAGTTTATTTAAAACCCAAATTTTTTTTTTTTTTTTTTGCAAAACAGGAGGGGAGGGATGCCAGAGGCACCCTGTAGCATTGGACAGCCTCTAACGCAGGACGGCATCTGTGGACTCACAGCTTGGTTCCCTGGACATCTAACCGAAAAAAATGCTGAAGAGCTGCTCCTGCATCCAGCATGGTCACGCTGGCTTTGGTAGCACAAAGTAAGGGCCATCACCAGCATAATCCAAACCCAAATTTTAAAAGAAAGTATTAAATATGACCACGAGGAAGCTCTTAGGTTTGGTTAATATTCATGTCCTAGAATGTACCACAGATTAGGTAGATTTGCTAGCCATTTGCACATTGCTAGCTTTTAAAATAAGGTAACAAAATGCCTTTAGGGCAGCTCAAAAATCGTAAAATCAATTCATGTCCTGATGAGTCCAGTTCCTTTTGAGCACAGGCATGCCTTGTTAAAACAGCACGCATGGAAATACATATTCCTTCCCACAGTACAGCCATTCATTGTCAGGCAGTGGCAGTTCACAACACAGGAATTAAATGCCCAAGGAAGAGATTTTATTTAGTTAGTTCTTTGAATACGGAAGACATAAGCCCTCTACGCAACACAATTGCTGAGGGAAAGACTGCAGAAGAGAGCCTTTTACAAAACCTCCTGTAATGCAGTCAAATGGTCAAATACTACAGCAGAAATTGTAGGTCAAAACAGGCTTCGGCTTAAAAAAAAAAAAAGCTATTGCAGCTGGTGCCCAGTCATGTGATTTTCATGGATTCTGTAATTATAAAGCAAGAATTGTGCTGCACAAACACTGCTAAAACGCTGGCGTAGGAGTATTATTCAAATGCTTTTGTGCCCAGGGTTCAGCACCGGTGGATGGAAATCGTTTCGCTCGCCCAGAGATGCTGTCTGCCTACACAAGCACGCCTGCTCCCGCCTGGTTGTGTGGCTGCCTCCCCCTCTCCCTCCCCTCCAGCCCCGTCGCACGCAAGCACACGCGGGCACACACATTCACACCCTCACCGGCTGTCCGTTCTGAAATCACTACGGTAAGTACAAAGGGCTACAAAGAATTGGAAAAATAGCAGATGGCCTCCTCAGCTGGGCCATACGCAATGCAAAATACGCCTGTATAACGCCACAAATAAATACTAATTTTTTACAAGCTTCTATTGTCTCAGCTGGAGTGCGTGTTTGCTACAGTTCTTAATTTTCTGTTCCCTTGGGAGATTAATACCACTTACAGAACTGAGAAAAGCCCACAGAAGCTACTTTCCCTATACGTGTGTTCCTTCTGTCACAAAATCCGTAGCTGTCGAGCCTGGTGGTAGCGGTGTGTGCACAATCTCAGTTCAGCTGCCACACGCCACTAAAGCGGCCGCAGTATCAGCGATGGCTGAAATCACTGCTTACAGTACAACGGCTCTGGCAAACGGCGGGCCAGGAAGAGGGCACCCCCCCTGCATGCTAGGCATTTAAGGACTTCAACTGCAGCGTGCATATGGTTGGACATATGAAAAGGGTCTGAAAATATTGTACAGCTCGATTAAGACACGAATGAAAAGAGAAAAGCGGAGCTGATCAAGTGGGAAAACAACTTTTAGTGGCTTCTGTTCACATACTGCATTCTGTAAAGGCATAAGTAAAGTCCAATTTAGAGCACCGCTGTGTTTCAGTAGCATACCATCTTTGCCAAGGATAATACTAGAAAACTCTTTTGGGAAACGTCAAGCATTCCCTCCTTCCCCCCAGAAAACCCTGATAAATATGACAAATACCTGAATTGTTTCATGCACGCAAATAAGAATGATCTGGCTCCGAACAAACTATAATACCCTCAACACTGGACAATTTCTGCAAGCTCACCCTGGAGTCCCCATACATTTCAGTAACAACATTAATTCTATCATGCACATTAAAGTATGTGGGGAGAAGGAAGGACACAAGGGAAAAAGGCATTGCAAAAATTCTGAAATCATCACAGCAAAACTTCCAATTTGGCTCAGGAAAAGATCAGAACAGAGTTGTCATCAGAAATCTCGTAAAGCCGGAAATCAAGAAATACTTACCTTACAGTGCCGTTCCTTTCATCCAGATTGTTAACTTTAGAGAAACTATGCTCCCCATCTTCCTTTGAATCCTCTGCTTGCCTCCTTACTTCAACTGAGGCTTCCTAAAAGTGGTTTACAGCACAAGTAAGACACCAAGTCATCATGTTTCAGACTCCCGAAAAATCTGTGATTATGGAACCTCTTATTTGTGGCTTTGCTCTGTTTGAATATACATGAAGTCAACAGCATAGCATGTCTTAAGCTTGTTTGGTTTTAAGTGGTACAGTATGCTATGTGACCTCTCGCGCAGCACAACCAGCCCTGGCTATGCTCGAGTTACTGCTCTACTTTGCTGATCTACAGAAGAGCTTAACGTTTCTGTAAACCTTCGCGACTTCCATTTGGCACAGGAAGAAAAAAAATGAGAAAAGCAAAAAGCAGCAAAGAAGTTACAGAAGACTTGCTCACATTTGAGAAGAGGCAAGTACACACCAGCTTTTCAATCCCTCAGCGTGTACTTTAGTTTCTTAGTAAAACACACAACATCGCTGTTCCAGAATTTTATTATCTCGCTATCTTCAAACAACCCCACCCAAAGCATAGCTCTGCATTACAAACACCAAACCTACAGGAAATTTAATTGCGCATTAGCGCTGGAATCACCTGAATCATATATGCGAAACAACATCTTTGTTTACTTCAGTCTGTTGTAAGCATCTTCAATGCACTTATCACCATATTTTCCAGGTGCCTCAACAGGTGTCTGCTTTTTGCCCCAGGAGGCCCAGAGTGAACTTAAAGGCACTGACTAATGAACTAGAAATGCATACATGGAATAGATTGTATGATGATTTTTCTGCTGGGTAGGCAATTATTTAATAATTCAGTTAATTTAATTTTCAAAATAACTTCCAGGTGAATATTTCCACTGCTTTCAATTTCTACCCTAGCCAATTATCCGCATAGCTCAGTCTGCACGCAGAGTTCAAAAATAACTTTTACAAAACTTAAAGACACCGAAAGCTTAAAGAAAAAGAGTCTACAACTTTTAGAGATCACCATACTTGTTTCTTCTTGAGATGTTCTCATTCTACTCCCTGTATATACACCGCGACACAGAGGTCTTGTGTGGATGGGGACGTATGCAGTGCTTTTACCAAGAAAAAAAGATAATACACAACTGCCTTGCCTCAATTCTTTTCTTGCATGAGGTGAAGTTCAACACCGGTTGAACATAGCGACTCCTTACACATAATCAGGCAATCGTAGCAGCTTGAACAACATCTTTTCAACAGAGAACTTGAGTGACTTGGTTTCTCTGTTTACTTCCCCTGCCACCTGCCAACCATTCCCTGGCCCTGCTCAGTTAAAAATTAACTTAGTATTTACTTGCAAGTTAAGCAGACATTTGGCAGCTCTCTAAGGAATAAACAGATACATCTTAAATCAGGCAAACTGACATAAAATGAAACACTAAGCAGTTTCCTTTGTTGCTGTAATGTAGCTTTAACACTAATAGGCATATTTTTAATCTCTAAACTTTATTAGGCAGAAGTTTTGTCCTACATAGCTTTTGCGTCAAGCAAGTTTAGAAGACAAAAGGAAATCCATGAAAATGGTTAGACCATTAACATAATTGGACAAAAGTAGGTATTAATTTCCCTTGGAACACTTTTCTTCACAGTTTCAGAGAGCTTAAAGCCTTAAAATGGGAAAGGCTGCCACACCAATGAAGAAATAATTCTGGGTTAACACTGCTTTGATTCTTTTATACCTCTGCTGTAAAGAAGAGAGGATATTATCAAATCAACCAGGTTGTTTTCTTCCATCCGGCTACAACACACAATAACGAACTTGATCCAGTCGCTCTTCGCTGCGCTCATTTCCTATACAGCACTAACTTTGATCTCCATTTCACTTATCAGAGCTACCCAGAACAGTTGTTCCCTTGCTGACAAAAGGCAAACACCACACTACATGGGGCTCCTAAGCTGTAAATTTTCATAAAAATTATCTCATTCCCCCTCCACCACTTCCCTGTCCCCTCCCCAGGCAATCTGAAGGATAACGTGAAAGACACTATTACCTGTTTGTAGAAGTCAGTAGAAGGGGATGACCTAGACCTCTCATGGGTGTAGTACGGTTTCTCATGTTGTTCGTGGCCTGCATCAAGGATATTGTCAGCTGAATGGTACCTTCCTGAGCTCCTTGGCTCTATCGGCTTCCGCTGCTCCTTCCACGACGCCTGATACTCTGCAAAGGTTCCCAGGCGCTGCGGCTGTTCAGGTTTCACAATCCTATCAGCAGCCTTACTGCTGCTACTGTGGTGGACGTTATCTTTCGAAGCATGTGCAGTTTCAAGTCCAAGAGAAGCTGCCCGACCTCTCTTCTCATACCACGACTCCTCTCCCTCTTGTCCACCGTGAGCTTTCCTATCTGGCCTCTCAGGCTGTCCCTCAGTGAGACCGTGGGGAGATGGCTTTTGTGCCGATTTCCTATACGCAGGCTTACTTGTTTCTTCAAAAAATTTCCACCTGTCTGCAAACGAGCCCAGGACTTCTTCAGGTGTATTGGGATGGCAATGAGCGCGGCACTCATCCTCTGATACCCCCACCTCATTCATCTTCTCCGGTTCAGAGTAAGACTTCAGTTTTTGCTCTGTTGTGAACCTCTTCCTGGCCCCGATGCGAGAAACGTGATGAGTGCCACTCCCTGTAGGGTTCGGTTTAGCTTGTGTAGCCTCGAGGAATCCAGGCGCATCTTCAGAAACCAAAGCCAATAACGAAGAGTTATAACTGCCAGTTTTCCGCTCGGGTGACCTGGGGAGATATTCAGCGGGGCTGGGCTCCAAGTCCCGCCGTTTGAAGGACGTTGCCCTCAGAACCCTGGCCTGTGCTTCCTTTAGGTGATCTTTGTAGGTGCTGGTAAAGTTGGTGTCTGGGGAGGCGGTGACATTTTCTGCTGAATCTGGCTTCCAGGTCTCACTGCACTCCTCTGTTTCAGATGACCCTACTAGCGTAGCAGTGCTTCTACTTTTCTGTAGCTTCGCTCTTCTCATTTGGATCTCATTTCTCAGGGTTGTTGCAAAACGATCGCTCCTTCGTGCCTGTTTAGACAAGTGAGTGTCAAATGGGGCCTGTCGCTCTGTTATTGCTTCTGGGCTGCTGTCAGACTGTTTCTTCCCTTCCTGAGCTAAAGAGTGCAACATTGGGGTCTTCTGAGGAGAAATCTTGCTACTCTCATCCTTCCCCCACCTAAAATCTTTCTGAACAGATCTGGTTTCAGTGGCAAGGACACAGCCTTTTACATACTCTTGCTGACTGTACCTGGCTTCACTTTCCTCAGAGCTGCTCTCAAAGTTTTTCTTTTGCCCAGACTTCTCGGTATGATTGGGTTTTCTAGCTTCTTCTACTGTAGCACACCTAGCATCCTCCTCTCTGTCCACTGGGTAATGACTACTGTTCTCATACCCTTTCAGTGAAGGTTCAACAGATTGTTGAGGTAGATAGTATTTTGGTTTTTGGACCATTGTGACAACTGCAGGATTTTCGTGAGGTCCAAGCAATGCATCAGCTCCCACTGAAGGTTTCCAGCTGTTGTCCTTGAGTTGTAGTGGCTTTGAGCTTCCCTGAGCAGGCTGTTTTGCTGTCACACAATAATAGCGACTCTGTCCAGTGTTGTCCACCTTCTGTTCAGCAGCACTGTTCAAAGAAGAGGAAGTGTTGAGCAGACTGGCTTGGCTTGGACTGTAGCCATGAAAGTGATCCGTAGGTAACTCCTGAATGCCACCATAGGGGAGATAATGCTGCTGATCTTTAGGCGCAGCTAAGATTCTTGCATTGTGAAAAAAAGTGCTTTCATCACTGTACTGGTGCTGGTGGTGGTAGGTGTAAGTGGGCTGTGCAAACCGAACATCAGTGCTGGACAAGGACGGCTGCAGTTTGCCCACCGTTCCTGCATTATTATTGTACCTTTCACCACCTGAAGAAAAAGCGTGTTCTGAACTGAGATCAGATTTGTAATTTGAGCTGCTGACCCTCCTGTCACACGCCCTGGAGGGCCGCCGCTGCTGCTCCACAGTTTCCAAGTTCCAGTCGCTCCTAGGCTGAGACCGGGTCAGGGCTGTAAAGTGCTGCGTGCTGGCACCTTCTGAGTACGCAGGGCCATGGGCTTTCTCATGGCCTTTGGTAGCAGCAAAGCTGTCACTACGAAGAGGTGGAGGTGGTGGGGGAGGAGATGAAGACTTCTTCTTATCAGGAACATACCAGACAGGTCCAAAACTGGATCTTCCAGAGCTAGTGAGCTTGCTATCCGGATGTTCCTCTATTCTAAGACTTTTGTTGTTCTCATATTGGATGGGAGCTGGCAAATACCCAGGTTTGTCCTCTATTCCACTGCTGTCATTCAAGAACTGGCCAGACTTGTTTCCATGCTTACCAGTCTCCCAGTGGCTTACTTTGTACAGCATGTTCTCTGTTGAAGAAGCGTCTGCATTGGACAGAGTGTGGTCAGGGGTGCTAGAACTCGTGGAGAAAGACCCGTAGGCTGAGTCCCGCTTACTTTGGCTCCCCAGGTGATCGATGCTACTATTAGACCTCGCAGAAGAAAGTCTTCCATACTGGGCTACTTGTGGAGTGTGGTCCCAGCTGTCCATACTTCCCAAAGAGCTGAATTGGTCAGAAGTGCGATGTAGACTTGACTGATCCCACGAGTTTGACAGGTCATGAGAAGAACAACTATGGTAGGAAATAAACAAAAAGCCTCAGCATAAATATACCAGCCAAAAAAAGCCACAACGTAATTATAAATATATAGCCACCAATTTTACTAACATTGGCTGAGGTCTATATGTGCAGCAGGTACTCAAGACAAACAATCTAATAAAATTGGAAGTATGAACACAAGGTTGGGGCTTTATCTTTATTCTCTGCCACTGATTCAAAGCCTGAAACCCTAATAACTAAGTCAACTTCCCTTTGTAAGTTTACCGATAAGTAATACACATTTATCTCCTTGAAGGCTCCCCTCTCCCTCTGCAAGCTGTTGATTTTACTCACTTTACTTTTAGACAAATTCAGCCTGAGCTCCATTCGCTCCCTCTTTCCTAGGACAAACATACTTTCGTGTTCATCTTTTGTAATCTCACTCTAAACGTCTTCAGCCCATAAAGATATTTCTTTGTCGTGCTTACCCCAATCTACCCATTCATTTAGTATTTTTATTTCTAAATGGAGGGTCACTAAAAACATTTGCCTCAAATACGACCACTTTAGTTCTGAGCCGCCACATGCACCTTGCCAATGTGGTTTCAAACCACCCCCTCTCAGGCTGACACCCTTACAACAAGGTCGTTCAATTCCACCCAGTTCCACAACATTAACAGGAAAACAGGAGGAGATGACAGAGCACTGCAAGAGCTGCATGGCCAAAACTGCTGACCTTCCTTCAAGAATTCTTACTGCCACCAGTTCCTCTCTAGCAACCTCATCTTTGACATTGTACTTTCTCTGGATCATTTGCCTAGGACACCATTTCAACATCTTGCTGCTTCTGCTGTTTTCCTACCCAATCAGTTTTGTTGTTTCCTTTCTTTTCCTTTACATCTTTCACAGCACCCACCTCCCATCAATCCACACACTGATGCCGAGACGATAGTCCTTCCAATTATTCTCATCACATCTCCCTGTTTGAACTTCACTGGCAGCCCCTCCTGCTTTTATATACCCAATTCAAATTCTTGCCCTTGCATGCAAAGCCTCTTGGTAGAAATCCCAGAATTATTCCACTTCCCTGTAGCTATAATTATATGAAGCATCTATCAAATGCTGCTCAGTAAAGAAACCTGTGAAAGCTAGCAATGAAATTAGGTTAGTCCACAAAAACACCAGAGTGATATAGATCTTTTTTTTCTGTCAAAAATATTGCAAAGGTCAACTAAACAGTTCTTTGGCATTCAGTATTAACATAAGAACTGCTTTGCCCCCCAGTCTCTATTACTACAGTCTTTGTAAACTTTTTTAATACAACATTGGTCAAAAGCAATTTATGTGAAATAAGAGAAGGTATACTTTGTTCTTATTTTCTAAAAGAAAATATCTTTTATCTTTACTGTATCTTTGTTAACAAGATTCACTAGTGCTGGCCTCATACTGTGGGCTTTTTGTTCTTTCATTCTTTTATTTTCAGCATTTTAAAACATCTTGCTCAATACTTAAAAAGGTCTTAATTTGTCTTCTTAGGCAGGTACTGTGGTTCACGTAAAAAGTGTCTGGGTCATTATTAGGATCTCTTTTTAAATGAGGAATGTAAGCAAGATATTGCTATGAACCACTGATATTTTTCCCACTCTTTAGCACTAAGGAGATACTTGGCATCGATTAAAATAAAGGTGACACTTGTACAGGAAAGCCTCAACTTACAATTTACAAGTCTGTGGTAT
The DNA here is from genome assembly GCF_000690775.1 of Eurypyga helias. Taxonomy (NCBI): domain Eukaryota; kingdom Metazoa; phylum Chordata; class Aves; order Eurypygiformes; family Eurypygidae; genus Eurypyga; species Eurypyga helias. Next base: position 18,697 of record NW_010231081.1, read on the forward strand.
CAAATGTGAAGCAGGGATATGGAGCATAAGAGGTCAAAGCCCTGCTAGAAAATGCCCAATGGAAACCCAGCAGATGCAGCAAAAGCTTCCAAGAAAGGACAGGAAAGTTTCTGCCAGGAACGTTACTGCAAAGCATGGCCTCCTTGCTCCTTCACTGCAGGGCAATCCTCCCACGAAGCCTGACATGGAACAGAGTCTAGGAGCCATTTCTCTGCCTGAGCCTGATGTCCCAGGATATCCTTCTCTCAATAGCTTTTTTACAGTGGATTCACAAAAGCACCTACACTACTGGTTGAAGTCTGGCAGGTAAAGTCCAGGAATAATCTACAAATGCCATTCTTGGCCACTTTGGCCAGTAAGCACACACCCCCAAGCCCAGAGGCATGAGTTTTTGCTTTTGGGCCCTCCCAGAAATGACATCATCTCAGCTTAAACCTCAGTTTAAGCAACCTTCTCAAAGCATACATGCCTCACACCCACACCTCTAAGGTCAGAAGGACGTAGAAGAGGTTGTGGGTTTCAATTGCACATCCAGGAGCACAGAATCAAAAAAAATTATGAGGTCCCCTTTACAGTGTATCCTACTGGAAGAAAATGCAGGGTTTCATCAACTTAAAATAGTTCATATCCACACTTTCCAGAAAAGTGCACTTAGCTTTAGTCTAGAGTGGGCTAGGAAAAAAGACTGCATCCATGTTTTTAAGGTATGACTTCTGTGAAAAAGACAGCAGAATCA
>NW_010231082.1:0-22769 GCF_000690775.1 Eurypyga helias
AGGCCCCACGCCAGTGCCCCGTGGCTGGGAGAAGAGGGAGCAGAGCTGCGGCCGCCTCGCACGGACCCTGTTCCCTCTGGCTTGGATCTGAGGTACCTGCTCCGCGTCGGGAAAATCCCTCTGGGAGGGCCCTTCCTAGTGAGAGGGGAAGGGGGTGCATTACTCCCAGCCCTTTGGGGTACCCGCTGGAGTCGACGATGCTCTGCGAGTGCTGGTTGGGTTATAAATGTCTGTGTGGGGGTGTTTCTGATCTGTGTTCGCCAGAAACTAGTGAAAACAGCGTGGCTTTAAAAAAGTTTCCCCTGTTGCAAACGTAAATTAGGATTTACTTTGATGGGCCTTTAGCTTTTAATGAGAATCGGTTAACTGTCACTAAAAACACGAGAGGTAGGTGAGTTGCTTAGCAGCTGCCTTAAAACCAGAAAGCTCTTTCCTGGGAGCTTAAGGAAATAGAAAGAAAGCACCTTGGCAAACTTTACCGCTTCCAATACCTACATAGGAAGTTCTTGTTTATTTGTTAAGAAGTGTTGAGATATTTGCCAAATCACGTGGATTGTCGAATGTTTTGTATTTTACTCAATATGCTTGGTTTAGGCAACTCTTAAAAAATGTAATCCTGCTTGTAGGAGTAAGTTTACATGGTTGCATGCGAATTGCTTCAGGCCTCTGAAGTCTGACTGCAAATTCTACATTGTATTGTTTGAGTTAAGCCAAGGCTTTATTTTACAAGCCTTTAAAAACTAAGTGGATTTAATGATGACTTTAAAAAGTGACTAAACCAGGCAGCTGATGTAATGTTGTTTGCTACATCAAGATTTTCTTTGTGCCATGGGAGTTTCTGATGACTGATAACCTTTTCCTTTCTGACAATATATTCAGAGCAGCTTTTTCTTGAGCTTCATGTGCAAACTTGTGTTTAGACCCCCATATCTTCCGAGGTTACATACAGGTGGAAAATGTAAGCCTTGGGTTGACTTTTTAGTTCAGATCCTTGATGACTTTGCAGGACAAAGTTTCTGCTTCATTGGCTTGGACTTGAAACAAAAAAAGTACCAACAACTTATGTATCCTATTTGTTGTTTTTCCTAGTGTCACTGCTTCTTTCCTTCTGATAAACACAGTTTGAGAGTATTGATTTTAATCCATTTTCCTTTCTTATCTCTGTGATCATCTTCCCAGATTTGTCGCTGAGAGGATGGTCCCTTTTAGTTTCCCTCTGTCCAAGTGTGCACTTTGGGACCCAGTCCCTATGGGTGATGTCATTGGCTCACATATCACCTATTACAGGTATGAATAACCTTTCTTTAAACGGCCAAAAGTTAAAATAAGTTCTGAGTTACATGATGCAAAGGTCATTTTATCTTCTGAATCTGGTGTATGAAAAGTCACAAAGGATAAAGAAACAACCAGTGTGCTCATTGTAAGGATATAGGGATTTTCAGTGGGAAGGTTTGAGTTTCCCTTTCCGTGGTGTATCGCACCAAGTGGGTCAGAGATGCCTCAGTGTACAGTAACTTACAATTTCTTTTTTGTTTCCTTCCCATGTGGAAAGCTGCAAAAGTAACTGCATGCTTGTAGTTTTTCTTTAACGTGTTTTTCCTTGTCTCTAAATATTTACAGAGAAAAAAAATATTTCTGCCAAGCTGGATGCAGACAGCATTCTTCAAGGGAAAGATCAAGCTAAGCATTTTGCCTGCTGCAGGACTCTGGATTAAAATGCCAGGAGTTCTGATGCCTGTTTTTTTTAGAATGAGTCTGGAGGCACATCAGAAGCACCTGTGAATTTCTAGGGCAGGATGTTCCAAACCTGATTTGTAAAACAAATGGAGGGTAAAAATGGGTTCTTAGTGTTTAGCTGGGTAATTTTTATATAGATGTTATCTTACTGTAGTTATTAAAGCAAGTGTACGCATATGTGTGCATATAAGGGTGCACGGCCCTTATGTAAAGTCAGTGGGGCCTTCGCTTGTCTTTACCTCATAATGCTCTTTGAGTTATAATTAAAACCTCCAAGTTTTAACGAAGCTTAGAACAAATTACCACTTAGTTAATCTTGAGCAGGTAGGAAATGAGCCTTCATCACGGTATTCACACAAACCAGTGACTTGACTTTTCCACTTTGACCTCTTAACAAGTCAGAATCATATGATTGTATCTCAAGCAAAAATAATGTTGATGTGTTTACTGCCCTAGATTCCAAACTTGTTACTTTTTTTACTAAACAGTGATTTTTTTTTTAATTAAGTAATCTTTATCCATACTTACGTTTGTGTGTCAGTGAGCCCAGTTTGCTGCTGCTTTAAGCATCCACACTAAATATTGTGCTAAACTGAGAGAACATCATATCAACATCAGTTCAGCTTTTTGGGCTGTTCTATTTCGTTAAATTTAGGAGACTTTTTAGAGGTTCTGTGTTTTTGTTTCTGTGTTTCTAACTTTTTTAGCCTTCTATTAAAATAATTCACTTGTCACAAGAACTGGAGATGGACACAGTGTTGCCCTTCAGATGAAAAAGCTTTTTTCTCCTTACTCTTCATAGGAAAAACCTTTTGTCTCTCCAACTCTCTATAGGAAAAACCTCTTGTCTCTCTATCCTATCTATTCTCCATAGGAAAAAAACCCAACTTGTTTGCTGGTCTAGTCAAGCCAAAATATTCTTGTGGAGGTGATCATACGGCACGTTGCACAGAGCTGTTCCAGTTACCATAGGGCTTTCTTGAATATGAGTAGCTGGGGTGATGAGCTCAACATGAGCTAAAATTCCACTGGCATTTTATACAATGTTGATAATTCTTACCTTTTTGTTGTTTAGGACTTTGGGCTGTTTCTATCTGTTTTCTTTTTAAAGGACCAAGAAAAAAAGAAGTGGAAACTATTGGAATATAATACTTATTTTAAAAAAGCATTCATTATAACTGAGGTCTTAAATTTGCTTGTGGTCTCTTTTTAGAAACCCGAAGGTATCTCTGATGGAGAAAACCTTGCGACTTGCCTATCGCCACGCTAAGCAGAACGAAAAGAAATTATTTTCCTGTTTTTTGCTTGGGACTCTTGCAGTAGATGAAGGTAACTTTAAACATCAGGTAGACAGACAATATTAGAGTAAGCCATTCTCAAGGAGCCTGAATTGTTGCTCTTGGACTCTAACTTGATTTATTTATTTTAAAGCTGGGGAAGGCATAACCTTAACAATAGACCGCTTTGATCCTGGTCGAGAAGTTGCTGGTGGATCGGGCAAAATTCCAACTGCATCTCTTCCTGGAGACTTTTTGATTCCATGTACCGTTAATGCCTGGGGACCTTCTTCAGATAATATCATAATACACAGTGCTGAAGATATCAGCTCGGCTTTCAAGGTAGGCAGCTCTTGGCAACTTCTAGGTCTCTTAATAAACTGTCTTCTAGGCAGAACACTGGACTATGCACGGGGCTTGATTTCCAACCACCGTCGATTTCAGAAAGCAAAATTGTGGCTGAGGTGGGACTTTTTAGGTGGTTATGTGAAATGAGCTGCTTGAGTGTCATTGGAAAGTGTATTGGAAACTACTAAAATCCGTTAGTCTTCACAGGTGTTTAAGGTTCACACAGTCTTTAATCTTGCCTCAAAATCTCACTGTGTGACCCAAATCTTTTTAGCTGATCTGACCACCAAAACCAGCAAGACAACCTTGATTGCAACAAACTTACTTAAAAAAGAAAAAACCCAGCTTTTTATTTTCTAATCTATCACGAATGTGTTGCAGTATTTGTGCAATGGTTAATAAAAAGTATTGCCAGGCAAGTGACTTGCAAGGAAAGTCTAAGTAGGTTAGTAGTTACAGGTGCAATGTGTGCCTGTCGCTTCCGTGCTCTGCTGTAGACGCATGATCTAGGAAATACACCTTCCATTCCTGTCAACGTTTGCCTGTAGTTGTCTGTATTCTAGCCTACAAATAACACTTCACATCTAAACTTTCTTACGACGATACATCAGATGTTAAAATACAAATTTCTTGAATGCAAGTAAGAAAACGTTGGCAGATCACCTTGAGCCTTCTCGTTGCTTGTTACTTAAATTGTATAAAAATCAGTAAAATAACCCCAGCTTTTTGTATACATCATAAAGCAATGCTATGATATGCAGAGCTTAATTTCAAGTATCTTTTACATTTATTCCTTATATCCACTGTATCCACGAGCTTTGGAGAGCTGAGTTAACGGCTTTGTATACAGTGCCTACGGCAGTAGTAGCTATGATGGATGATTTGAGTTCCTAGTGTAATACAACTTGAATCATGGTGGTCATATGATGAGAATTTTGTGCATGTAACTTTTTTCTCTTTTCCCTACTTCTAGGGTCTGCAGCACAGTCTGTGCAGTAAAGAATCACTGGATCTTTCTAAACTGCTCACTGTGAGAGCTCACGTCGTTTTCACGGAAAACCTGGATAATCTACATTTTAATTTTCATTGGGCTTCTATTACTGCAGCAAATATCTTGGAATACACCCCTGTAAAGTCTGTCCCAATTATTCCCACAGCTCTAGCAAGAAATTTGAACAGTCCTATGAATATTGCACAAGTTCAAGGAACGTATAAATGTGGGTGAGTGAAGGGTGATGGCAGAGTTATGGAAGTTGCCTTGCAGCTTGTTGCATTTTGTAAAGAAGCCAGTTAGTGGGGAATCTCAACAAGTGCTGTGCTTTTTAGTAAAGTAACTGGGATAAAAATAGCATAACTTCTTGGACTTGGAAAAATTTAAAACATTATAAACAAGGAACACGAAATGCAGTGGGGCAAAAATTCAAACTGGCTCAGTAGGAGCTGCTCTTTTGACTTCGGTAGAAGGATATTCTCGCTGGGGCAGGGACGCACCTCTGGTTAACATAAATATAAACAGCATTCAGTTTTCTGAGTAATATCAGTGCTTGCCCTAGAATAAAAATGTGGACCAAATCATGCTTAGAAGAAGGTACTGGGGACTCGTCATTCTGACTGATTAATTTAGTAGGGTGAACTAAGGATTACTTGAAGCAATTTAATGTAATTTTATTTGGAGAGAGACCTTGTGAATGCCTCTGTGGAAGTTACTCTTCAAATTTAACATGACTTGCACTTCTAGATTTGTGGTGAATATTGTAAAACTAAGAAAATATTGTCCTTAATTCTTTGATGCACAGGGAATTGATGAAAGGCTGAGGGTTGTTCTAATTGTGGAGAAGAATGGCTTTTTTTTTTTTCCCCCTGAACTGTTTTCTTACAGTATTTTCTAAGCTTATATTTGTCTCTTCATGATTTTTTTTTTATGAAAGGCTGCCTTCCAAATATTAAAAAAACCCTTCTGTTTCCTTTCAGCTACCTTACAATGGACCAGACACGAAAATTGCTCTTGCTACTGGAGTCTGATCCCAAGGCGTATGCTCTGCCATTAGTTGGAGTGTAAGTGTTGGACTCTGTTTGTACAGATTAATACACATATTGATCTGAGATGTATTTGAGGAATTACATACTGGAAACTTGGTAATGGAACTGTCTCTAATTGGATATTTCTTCTTATTTCTAGCTGGCTGAGTGGAGTCACTCATATTTGTAGTCCTCAAGTCTGGGCCTGTTGCTTGCGGTATTTATTCAGTTCTTCAATTCAAGAAAGGCAAGTCTTCTAAAACATAGAAGTTACTGGCTGCCAAAAATGTATTCTACAGAAATGCATGGCAATATGGGCTCTGTTGAGGGAATTCTGTGATTTGTGTGTTGTATAGGAGGTAAGGCTGTCTTTTTCATTGTTCTTCCTGGTTTTGACTCCTGCCTCACAAATTTTCTATGCCTGAAGTGTTGGAAAGCTGGGCTGATATCTCGGAGACAGAAGAGGGTAAACATTAGTATCATTAAGGTCATTGCATTTTAGTTTAAATAAGAACCAGCAAGCAGGAAAACGTAGTTTAAGCAGTGGTGATGTTTTGACTCTTAACTTTTCTTATGTCACCTTTTCTTTGACATAGTGTCTCTTCCTGATTGTATCTGACCAACACGTGGAAGCATATTGATTTGTAGCTAATACTGTTTTGTTATGAATTCCTGCTAAATATTTGTTTATTGGTTTTTGCATCCTGATTTTTTTTTTCCCCATTGTGATGTTGGTAGATAATTATTCATCGTTCTCTACATCTCTTCACTCGTAATGTTTGCCAAGTCCTGTTTCTGTGGAAGCTGGGGTGTTCAGGTGTTTGTAGTTTAAAACTACTCTTCTGGTGAATGAAAATTTAAAATATTCTGTATGCATAAGAATTTGTTCTGCTCGACCACACTTGCTTTTAAATTATGAAATAAACCCACATTTGGTGAACAGATGTCTGTAATTACAGAATAGATTTTTTTTTCCCATAACGATTCAAATATGCCCAAATAGAGATAAGACCCCAATTAGATTATTAGATAGGCAAGTTAGATGTTTGTCTCTCATTAATTTTCACTGATTCCATCTTGGAAGTGGATTAGGCAGATTTGATGAACCATGCAAACAATTAACCTCTGCAGACTAACAGTTTAATCTGTGCATCATACATTTTTAACTCTTAAACTTAGGTATAAATTTAATGTTGTATGTGAATGCATTTTTTTAAGCATCTTGTTCCTGCTGCTTTCTCCATCACGTACATTATTTAAAGAAAAAACAAACAACCCCCTCCCCCAAAGAAGCGTATTACAAGTGCTGTATAGAGGAAATTGTTCTGAAAGTACTACGTTTTCCTGGAAATGCAAGTTATTTTCATTATCCTTGATCTTTTGTGTTAAATGTTGACTTGTTACTCACTGTTCTCAACCTATGGGAAAAATTCAACAATTTTTCATAAACTATCTGTTTGCTAATGAGCATTTTTGGAATGTTTAATGATAACTGAAACACTAAGTGTCTTTATCATACATCTTCAATTGAACTATTAAAACAAATGAAAATGGCAATATCATTTTTACGGATGTTTTCTATGCTGTAATTGAAGTCTTCCAGGAATTCATTTAAAGTACTAAGTGATTCTAAAGGTTTGAAGTCGAAAGTAGATTAATTATTCTCATTTCTTTAGATTGAGCCCTGCATGTGACATCAGTCACAAATCCATCTGCTCTGTCTGTATCTCAGTGCCACTCAAAATGCAGTGATTCACCAATTTGCTAAACTGTGTGACAGTTTGCTCAGTACATTGAAAAACTAAGGGCTGCCTTCCTGGTTTATTTATGATGTGTATTTTTCCCTTTTAGGGTTTTTTCAGAGTCTGGGAGTTTTCTTATTGTGCTTTATTCACTGACACACAAGGAACCAGAGTTTTATGAGTGCGTTCCATGCAGTGGACAGACTGAACTGGGATTTCAGATCTTAACTTGCAATGAAACAGTACACCTCTTCAGAGTAAGTGACTTGGTTTCCTACTGCATTGTGGTACGTTAAAATTTGCCTTTTAGCGTAAGTACTTAAAGGAGGAGTCACTATAATGTGACCCAAATGGAACTGCAGTGTTTGAAAATAATGTAGCTCTATAAAGCTACCTTTTTACAGCAGTTACTGTAAATTCAGAGTTTGTCTCTCAGATTGAGAGATGACCTCCAAAGTCAGCAACTGCTTACTTTTCTAATAGCATTAAGAATCTGTCTTTTAAAATGTGGCGTGCTGTGTTGGAGTTGGTTAGTGCTTCTTCTTACTAGTGACCTTTTGGCTTTATGAGCAGAGATTCTGATTTCCTATAGCATCTGGGCTGCTATATGTGTGCTGGATGCATCTGACAACTGCTGTGGGTGGTGCATGTCGGGGCTTTCTGGAGAGCAAAGCTGGGTACTTGTGCTTTGCTTGAAGCTGAATTCAGTGGTTGCTAATCTGCAGATCTGTTGCTGTGTTAAAGTAACAAAGCAAGAGTGATTTTATCTTTGTTCCAAATAAATCTTTGAAAAATTCTGATGATACAATCCCTGGGAGATAACTAATAAGGTTTGAGGAAATTCTAGGAAGTCTCAGTCCTTACATGTTTTCCTAGGCTTGTGCAGAACCTGAAGTTGAGTTGTTAATCTGCTTGATAGGCACGCCTATGCTCCGTTAAAGAAAGAGCTAGAGTGATGTGTGTCCTGTGCTGTTCTTTCCAATTCTGTTTCCCTCTTCAGGGCTGCCTTCCGCCTTTAGCCTAGGTACAGCTTACAAGGCTCCTGGTAACAGAGGCTCGCTTCTGTTGTCTCCAGGACCTACCCAGCTATGGTGTGTGAAACAGTATAGGAAGAATTACTGTTTCCTACAGCGGTGAAGGCTTGTGGAAGAGTATCTAAGCAGTTACAGCAAGGAAGCATCTGCTCATGCCTATAATTAGGCCAACTACTTTAGAGCAGCAGGCGGAACACTGTTAAACAGGAAGGGAAGTTGCCTGCCTCCTTGTAGTGGTGAAAGAATTGAGAATTGAAAGTAGACAACAAGCAGCAAACAATGACACATAAACGTCCTTAAAACTATTTCTTTGGGAGTAGTACCTCGGTGTTTAAAAGGTGAAAGTTTCATGCTTCACAAATACAGGAAATTTCATTTCAGAATGTTGAACCTTCAGACAAGAGTCCCATCCAGTTTGAGTTGAGTGTAGAAAACCGGAATGCAGAAACAGAGTTCTTCGAGAGAGTTTGCAAGAAACTTCCTATCAGAAGGTAAATCTTTCAGATGCCATTTATATGAAAAAAAAATTAAAAATTTTCTGGGTGAGGTGTTTTGACCTCTCTGTGCAGGGTGTCAGGTTAGCCGTGGATATAGCGATCTGGCATTAAAATTTCAGTGGGCTTTTGTTTATTCCTAGAGTTAATATTCTTCAGGAAAGATGGTCAAGCTGACTGTGTTCCTAGAGAAACCACTGGTCGTTCTACTCTTGATACTGGTGCTCATAACTTACACAGTGGATGTTTCTAAAAAAGGCTCCCTTACTGATGGCACTTAGTTCACTGTGAGCTTTCTGTGGGATCTGTCCTTTAACGTAAATCTCTAATTGAAATCTATGTATGTTGGGAAAAATCCCTTTCCCCCTTCTGACTTTTCACATCTGCGAGACCTGGACAGGTTAAAATTTAGGGATTTTTGAGAACCTGACTTACCTGTCAAATTTTTTATCTGGCTGTAAGATGGCCTTTATTTTCCCTTTAAACAATATTACTGTAGCACTGCTGATCTATCTAATAGAAATCAGTGCTTTGCTGTTAGAATGTCACTTAAGGAGTGTGTGTCTGAGGGTGTGGTGGGGGAGGGTTAGTATCTTTTTTTAGTTTTTATTTCTTCACAAAAGCAGCATTTATATTTTCACTGTTTGGTCTTAGTACTGTTTGCCACATGAACTCCCTAGCTAACCAGGGAGATGTATAAAAAAAATGATGCTGATACTGCACTGTAGATGGCACAGTGAAAAACACGAAGATTCGTGTTGCTGCTGCCAAATCTGACGAGCAAACCATTTTACTTTGATTTGTGTTGGTTTTAGTCCTCCCAAAGGCTGTTCACCCAGCAAGTTGTCAGCGAGCGATCACGACTCTGGTGTAGAAGATGAGGATTTATCCCCCAGACCAATTCCAAGTCCTCATCCAGTGAGTCAACAGGTAACTGAGTAAATAATTGCTGTAGGCTTCTCAGATCTGAGAAGATGCGACACTTAGGGCAGCAAAACTCACTGTAAGGAGATTGGCGAGTATGAAACTTCTGTCTCAGAGTGCTAGCATAGGAAAACAGAATAGAAAAAATGGACCAAGAGTCACAGGTCCTGCTCTAGTCACCACTACCTTTGTGCCAGGATTACAGACAATTTAATTTCTGCGTATGCTAGGATCTGGGGACAGAAATAGGTTCTACTTTGGTACCGTTGCTGCTGTTAAAGGAAGAGCTGTAGTGTCTGAGGCAAAGAGCGAGGACACGAACTCCCTATCTTAGGTATTTCTGGGTGAAAGAAATAAAGATCCACTTTGTTTTTTACTGAAGCATATACAAATATAATAACTGCAACAGGACATATTTGATAATCCACAACTGTTGCATTCTTTTGGACCTATGCTGTCTGGGGGCTGCTGTCTACTGGATCCAAGAATAATTAAAAGGAACTTTTACTCCAATTCTTGAAAGGGAAGGGGCCCTACTCTGAAGCGTGCTCTGCAGTGACATGGACCATTCGTTCGGTAGACATGGCTGTTGTGCCATATGAAAGCAATTTTGTCTTCTAAGAATGAACCTGGAGATCTTGCTGCTTTTTCTGTATCTGGATTCTCCAATCTTTGGAGAAGTATTCAATGTGTAGCTGGTTTGGAGCTGGTAATGGTCATATAGTGATTTTAAATCAAAACATTTTCTTTGAAACCCTGGGTGTGAAGAGCAGAAGGACAATATTTAAGATAGTTTTAAAACTTTTTTGTGCAATTGTCCTTTCAGGTTACCAGGATCTTTCCTTCAGTTCCTGAACTGTCGCTTGTGTTGGATGGGAGCTTCATAGAATCAGGACAACTGCCTAAGCCTGTGGGGACTTTAAATGCTAAAAGTCTACCCTCAGCGCTACAACAGCCTGTTCAAACGAAATGGTGCGTGGGATCTACATACTGTCCCAGCCAGCGCTCTGAAGACAAGCAGAAATTTTCTACTAATGTGGGAGATCCTTCTTTGAGGCAATTACCAAACCATTTAAACCTAAGAATGCCAACTTCAAGGCCTTCCAGAGGAAAGCAAGCTCTACTACAGCAACAGTTGCAATGTAAGAAAGCTTGCCTTCAATCAAGAAAAAGTTCTGGATCTTCTTCGCCTTCGACCCCTTGCAGTGGGCCTTCCCCGGAAACATCTGTGGATCATCCCAGAAGGCCATCGGAAAGGCTTGTAGTAAATCCTGATGGAGTCACACAGCAGGGAGAGCATCCTGTTAGAACACCTATGTCCAGTTCCAAGCAGCTTCCTGTGGTTATGCAGCCAGCCCACTACACCTCTGGTTTTTCACCACAGAGCTGCAGAAAACCACCAGAACTGCAGGTGCCAGTTCAAGTGTCACCTTGCTGTCCAGCCAACTCCTGCAACTGTCCGTTTCCTGCTTCTATCCAGTATAATCCCATAAACTCATGGCAAGGAATTGGTAAAATGAGCCCCAAATACGGACCAGAAACCCTGTCAGAGGTGGCTCAACAGAATCTGTGTACAGTGCTCCATCAAAATGTCTTTTGCCCAAATATCTGCTGCAATCCAGGATATACCACAAGCAGCCCTATAAGCATGGGATATCATGGCAAAATGGGGACCAATTCTCTCGACAACGGCTTATCGCCTGGAGTAAGGCTGCCTTTAAGCACAAACCCCTCTAGTCTGCAGTTCTGTGTAACCCACTCGCCGTGCCTGCACATGCCCGCTTCTATAGCGGGATCAGATAATGGAATGATGGGATTATCGCCGGATGCGTACCGCCTTCTTACAGAGCAAGATAGACAACTCAAATTACTTCAAGCTCAGGTTTGTGGAAATGGCAGCTTTCTCCTCTGCCCTCTTAGTGATTACCCTTTGATAGTTCCTCTGCCAAAGGAATTAAATTAACTGTTGTCTATCCTTGGAGTGAGAGAGGCTGTCAAACCAGGTCCAATTTGGGCAGGAAGGAGAGTCCTGACTAGCTTTGCTAATTGGTGTCCCTTAAAACCAGTGAAAACTATTTGACTCCTAATTAGGTTTTGCATTTATTTTCACTGTATTCCGTAACATGAAGGCTTCCCTTTTAGCAGACTGTTTTATAATGCAAACTGAGATGCCTTGTATGTAAATGCTTTCCTGGATATACGCTTGTCTAACTAAAAATATAAAAATATTACTGCATGGGCTATAGACTTTGGAGTTGCTCTAAGTGTACAGGTGAGGCACAGAACTTTGTCATGTGTCGCTTTGCCCGCCGTCAAGCCTACAGCTTTCTGGGCCCTTGAGGCTGTTGGTTAGAAAACTTCAGTTGCCTATTCGCAGCAGACTGGCAGGATTCATCAGGTGTTTGTTGCTGGGTTGAAAAAATTGGGCTTTGCTGCTCTGCCCAAGTTCTGTTTTGTACCAGGTCACTTTTCTTCAAAATAGGAGTCTCTTGAGTTACACTGTTGGCCCTGTATTTTGCAGGGTATGATGTGGGGCTGAAGAGCCAGAGTTTCAATTTTGCTGCTGGCAACAAAGGATAAGAGTAGGAAAGTTGATATGACTGCTCACAATACTTTTTCTTTTTTTCTGCTTCAACCAGAAAATTGCAACTGAAATATAGTTGCTGTAGGTAAAATCAATCTCTCAAAGCATGGGTTGTGCATGAGCATGAGGGAGGGAAACCCCTCGTTACTGCATAAATGCAGCCTTCGCTGATGGGATATTTCTCCATGGAGCTGTGAACTAATCAGTGGACATGGTGGATGCAATTACTAGACTAAAGATTGCCTGGGCAACCTTAATTTTTATCGTTTAAGTGCTTAGCTTTGTAATTAATGCAAAGTTGGTTGTGCACGGTGTAGGGACAGTTGGCATATAAATGCTTGGCTGGTAAATCCGTAACAGGCTTTGTGTGTGGATGAAAGGAGCAGAGAATACTTCCAACAAGTGTAGTGCAAATGGGCTTTACTCAAGTTGTCATGGTGTAGTCCTGCCAGCGTGCTGAAAACCTCTTCTTTGCTAGCTCTGCCAACGTCGAATTGATGTGTTGATTTATGCTGCATGCGCTGCCGAGGGCTGGAAGGTTATTGGCCTTCTGTGGCAATGCAGCACGGATTTGAATCCGGACCGTAGAGGAGACCAATTTAGTAATTCATTTTGTATTTTATTGTGCAAATTATAACTTTCTGATAACCGTTACAGATCCAACGCTTATTGGAAGCACAGGCTCGTCAGGCTTGTTCCTCTGAAGCAGCTGCAGCTAGCCATGCTCTGCAGCCTGAGAAGCAAGGGGACCTTGTTTCTATGGAAACACAGCCCTCCTCACCAGGTTCGAACATGAGGAAAAGTGTGAGCATTGCTGTGAGCACAGGTAATGCTTTATTCTTTAAAAATAGGCTGGCATCACTTTTTCTGGCCGTTTCTGTGATTTGTTTGGGCATGGAGGGAATGTTTTGCAGAAATACTGAACATATACAAACATGCACCTAGATACAAAACCAGTTAAGTTTTCTAGGGGTTGTTGGCAAGTTTAGGCTGGTTTTGGGCTGCAATGGCAGTGATTGCCATCACTGGAAGAATTACTTTTCCAATAGCTTTAGCAAGGTCTTCTATTTTAAATTGTGTCTTATTGAAAGGAAAAATCCACATCTGTTTTTGAATTAATACACTGTTCTGAAAAGTAACAGCTTCTATCCTATCTGGTTAAATATATTATTGGTGGGTTTTGTAAGTCTTGCATCTACGTGAATGGAGAGGAGACTGTATTTGCTTTAATTTTAGCAAGTCATGCAGCTGTGTCTGTAAAATTACATATTAATATATAGTGGTTCCTGTTAAATCTGTGGAAATATTGTGGTTAGTCCAGAGGAAATTTTAAATCTGGCTCAAGGTCAATGCATTAAGTGCTTTTATACAGCCATGTATTTTCATCAGGTATGCTTTAGAAGAAACTCGGGCTCTAATGATGTTAGACAACTCTTAGCTGTCCTAAACCGCTTTTTAAAAGGTGAAAAAACCTGAATGCGAGGAAATGCTTCCTCTAGCTTTACAAAGCCAAGGAGTCTCAGAAGATAGTGATGACTTTCCTCAAATGGGTAAATCTCTAATTCTCTTCTAGGTGCTAGCTTATTTTGGAATACAGCCTCAGGAGAACAAGAGGACTCCATCCCACAAGGCAAAAAAGAGAATGAAGAGATTTCTAAGGAAGACATAAGCATTTCAATTAATGCTGAACAAGATGCAAGTAATACAAGTATTGCTTCTTCCTTAAAGGTGGTCGACATGCCCAGCTTTGTAGACAGTGTTCATCTTGTGGAAGAAGGAGCTAATCAGAACACTCTCCAGTAAGTAACCAGAAATATCATGTGTTCACGTAATAAGCTGAACTGCCTTTGAAAAGTTACTCCTTTAGTAATTACTATCTTCTGGAATTATAGATAGTCACCTGACTTCAGCTGTTGTGTTCTTTCCCCTCGTTTTTTAATTATGCTTTGAACTGTACAGCTCACCAAAACGCTGTTGCCTTTAGAGTCCCCATTTATCGGTCGTGCAGGTTTAGCTAGCCTACCTATCAGCAGCAGCTGATGGCAAAAGCCTGTACCGTGCTGGCAGCATTCCCTTCCTTACCTTAAATCCTGACTAGAGCAGCATCCCCTTTCCCCCTCAGTTGTTTTCCTACAGTGGCTTTTCCCTGTCAACATGCAGAACCCTTTCAGTTCCGAGAGGCTTAGGACAAGGGGGTCATGATTACATGACTGTTCCCTGAATTTCAGTTTTACACCTAATTGCATGTAGTGAATGCAGGTACCAACTTCACTGCTGTTAATTTAATTATTTTTAAGCTCAGATTCTTTGTAGTGCAATGACTAATCTCAGACTAATTTGGGAAGCGATTTAAAAAATATTTTAAATTATCTAGATAGATGTTATTTTACACAGGGAACAGCTCAACAATTTAGCACTTAATGATCTAATATTCTCTAAGTATAAAAAGCCAAAGGAGGGGGAATACCCTTTCAGTTAAATTAGGTTTCTAAAATAATCATATTGGGAAAGATGATGTGATAATTAAGCTAGAACATAAATATTCATAGTCCTTGATTAAAGTACTATCTGCAAACATACGCTACTACCGTAAATGTTACTGATTCAAATCAGCCTTTTGAACATTGTATTTTAGAGAGATGCCATCTTAAGGTTCTCTTCAACTTGGATTCATATGCCTGTAAAACAGCTGTATAAATATCTTCTAGTAAGAATGTAGAGCATCACCCAGATTGCTGTTGGGGGGAGGGACGACACACATGACGAGACACATTTTTGGGAACGATGAATAATTGCTAGTGTAACAGTTACTGATAACCTACATTGACTATCTAGTATGTCACGTGATTTAAATCTTATCGCTTTCAACACAGGCAATTGATCAGTTGAGGTCTGAAATTCCCTTATCTTACACTTGTCTCCTCAGGAGGAACAGGAAGGGGGAGGAGGGTCGCTTAAGGATCTCCTTGGGATGATAGTAGTATTGATAAGTCTGCTCTCAGAAGGTTTATCCGATGCACACACCAGCTAGCTGAAGGGGATGCAGAGCACTCCGATGTTACTCAGTATAGAATATTTACCCTTTTTTCTTTCGGGAAACTTCAGGGTAGATTATGGTTCCTCTTTCACATCTGCTATTGAGCAATATTTCCAAGTAGGTGCTTGTTCTCAGTTCGCGATACTCGCTGTGCATTGTGTACATGTGTACTTCTAAGTGTCTTTTGAAGTTTTTAAAGGGCTTTTAAACTGCCACAAGACTCTTGCTATCAGTTACCTTGGTAAAAACAGCTTTTTGATCAAGTTGTGTTTTGGAACATGTGGAACATACTTTGCTTTTAAGAGTACATAAAAATGCTGTAAACGTAAGACGAACTCCAAAGGGTTAAAAACTTTAACCTTAAAGCAGTTGAAATTAAGCCACTGAGTGTCAACGAGTTTTGACTAGTCCAGAGAAGCCATTGCCATTTTCAAATCATCTTTTGAAAAGCTAGTCAGGCTGTTGTAGTTTCACACCGTGTGGTGGATTTCTTCAATCCTCAAACGACTTTTGAAAGAAAATAACTGCAGAAAGGAGCAAAGCCCCAAGCACAAGACAGACCAAGAAACGTTAGGAACTGTTTCCAGTACTTGATTATTTTTTTTTTCTCACCCTCCTCTGGTGTTCATGGAAAGATAAGGTACCCACAGTGATACTTGTGCTCTCTGTTTCCAGGAAATACCTAGCTATCTGGGTGTTCTTTTTCAGGAATGGAAACCTTTCCCAAGCACTGGTTGGCAATTCCTCCTTGGAGGACAGTGTTGGCGTGTCTCTACAGAAAGAGCCATCAGAGGGAGCCAGCAACCATGTGGTGGTAACAAGGGAGCATAACTCGGAGCCACCCGCCTCCTTCCTGCCTCGGCATCCATCAGAGGATCAGAAGCTTTACCAGGACTTACTGGTAATTCGCGTAAACTGGATATTCTGCACTGAGTGCCACAGTCAAAACAGCACTCTGCTGAAGTTACAGTGCGGTGTTGTCATGAATGAAGGTTGCGTGTGGTTTGCGAGTTCATGTGTTCTGCCCTACAGAGAAGTTCCAAGCTTGTGACTCTTCCCTTCCTAAGGTTGAAGTGGTTATTCTGTCACTCCTCCATGCACACATGGGTTGCTGTCTACTACCTAATAAATAATAATCCTTTCATTCAGAGATAATGTCAGTTGATAACTTGTCCAATTAGTGCCCTTTAAAATAGCACAGCATTTTACCTTCAAGTTCCTTAAAGGGCAGATACTTTGATATTCTTCAAGATTATGTGACGTGTTTCAATTTCGAGCACACTCTTATAGAAGGCTTGAAATGTAAGATACCCCAGCGTTTCTACGCTGCCGTGAGTTTATGTGACTGCATCTGAACTGTATCTGAATTTGGCTTGATGGCCAGAGGAAGCCGGTAACCCATCTAGTTGTATTCTAGTTGTATTTTTAGTTACATAAGAATAAACCAGCATTTTGATCTTGGACAAACTCCTGCATGTCATGATGTTTTTGTCCATGTGGTCTCTCCCCTACTCCCATTTTCTGTAGGGCCAAGTTAACCACCTCTTAAAGTCCTCGGAAAAAAAAACGGGTTTTGTTAATGATGATGGTCCTGAGTATCAGAACATTGATGGCGCAACGGAAACGGCTTCAGAGACTGACAGGGGCGTGGTGAATAGAGAGAGTGTCATCAGCGCTACGCTCAGACAACTGAAGACTCTTGGAGTGACAATTGACTCTCCCGGCAAAATGAAGAAAAATACCCACAAAGTGGAGAATGCCAGGTAAAATAGTGGTTGTGTCAAGTAGTAGTTTGTAGATCCAACCAAAAATGAAGATTGGCTCGCTGAGCAAAGAGAAGGGACTGTGTTCACTGCCACTGGGGATTTGTTTGGCCACTGGATCCGCATTTCCTGCAAAGATGAAACACTGGCTCATGCTATGGGTATTTCAGACAGCTGAAAAGCTCTGCTAGCAAAACTCAGATTATGGAAGTATAACACAAGTAGCTCTACCTGTTAGAGCATTTGGTGATTCTTCAACTGTTGTGCATGCAGTAGCACACAGTTCCCTAGAATAATAATCAAACTGCTTGGGTAATTTCAGTCCTTTGGGCTATGTCAGAGTATTCCAGAGAAACACTGGACTTGGGAGGCTAAATGTTAAGCAGCTATATGATTTTTGTCACTACTTCTTAGCCTTGATCTTGCGTTTCATCAGCATGAGTGAAATAGTTATCATGGCTTCAGCATATAATCAAAACTCTGATTGTGTTCTAATCTCTTGTTATTGTGAGTGCTTTGACTCAAAACAGGGAGACTGTGGTGGCTGAGGAGGGAGTCAGCCCTGATGAAACAGAAGTAATTTCTGAACGTGTTTGAGGCACAGGAATTTACTTATATAGCTGCTTATGCGTAGGCTGACTGCCTGGTATGGCTTCACTTTCACCCCATTGTAGTCTTCATACTAGCATGTAACTGAGGTGAACCAAAAGTCTAGCCATCTCCTAATTATCTTCTCTTCACCTACGTATCCAAAGCTGTTTCCAGTCATATAACTTCTAAGCTTGGTTTTTTCTCCTTTTCACTTCAGTTTCATCAGGTGTTTTTCTAGAATTTCTGGCCTACCTCCCCGGTTGGAGAGTCTGTCAGTGTTCTTTTAATGTCGATAATATGCTAATGAGCAATGCCCTAAGACAAAACTGGAATTCTTGGCGTTTTTTTCTTTAAACTTGGGGAGCAGGATGTGATTTTTTTTTTTTTTCCCTTTCCTGCTACTTTAATGACTGATAAACAATCCTGAGAAAAGGTCTGCAGCTCAGTAAAGGAGACACTGCAGCTCCATAGTGTAACTCCATTAGTGGCTCTTCATCTGAGCCAGGAGTTTCTGCTCCCTAAGCAAACCTCAGAATCTGTGCCCATTGAAATGGGGAAACTCTTAACTCTCCACACAAGGAGTTTGGGTTGATGAGCTTTGACCTGTGTACTAAATGCACTGGTTTATAACTGCTACCAGTGTATCAGAGCTTGTCCTTTCAGTCTTTAAACTGAACATGTCATGCATACCAGAAATGGGTATACCAAGCAGCAGAAGAAATGAGCATTTCCCTTACTGAAGGATGCCTTCCAAAACTAGGAAGTTGGAGGCTTCTGGAAACAAATACGATGTCAGAGTTCCTGTAAAAATCCTGGAATTAGCCTGCACTGGGAAAGAGATGTTTGTGGCCTCTGTCACTGGGCTTGTATCTTCTATCTACATAGACATTTTGGGTTGGGTGGCAGCATCTAGAGGCCAGAGATACATGATTGTTCATTGGTGAGAATAGACCAAGAGCCCCAGCCTGCTTAAGAAACAAAACCAGCTCTGAAACCTGCTAGAGGCAGGCTCCTCTTCATTTGAGGGTCGTGGTTGGCATTGAGTCAGAAGGCCGTATCATCAGTTCTCTAACACAGTACTTAGATACTGGCAGTGAGAGTAGCTGGAGAGCTGCTTTTCAGCAAGCGCGGAACGTGTGAGTGCAGCACGGAGCAGCCTGACCAGGCTGCAGCCTTCAGGAGGAAGGAGAGATCACTACAGCGAGCAGGATATGTCAGAGTATATTGGGAAGGTGGTGAGAGGGTGGGGAGGCCCTGGGATGGGTTGCCCAGAGAAGCTGTGGATGCCCCATCGCTGGAAGTGTTCAAGGCCAGGCTGGATGAGGCTTGGAGCAACCTGCTCTAGTGGAAGGTGTCCCTGCCCATGGCAGGGGGGTTGGAACTGGATGGTCTCGAAGGTCCCTTCCAGCCCAAACCATCCTATGATCCTATGAAATGTGTAATTTTCCTGTAACGCTAAACTAACTCTTTGATTCTTTATTTCAGCATCTTAGCATGCATAAATCCTGAAGCAGTGGTTCCTGGACTAAATTACATGTCGTTTGCCAACGTCAGCATGTGTGGTTTAACTCCTAACGTTGCTGATCTGAGCATGGAAGCAAACGCAATAGCACTCAAGTATCTCAGTGAAAATCAGCTATCGCGACTTTCTCTCAGTCGCTCAGGCCAAAATCCTCCCACGGGTTTCTCTTTCCAAGACCTGCTGCCTACAAATACGGAGAAGAGCATGGTGGGTCTTAGCTTAATTTCACCAAACAACATGTCTTTTGCAACCAAGAAGTACATGAAGCGATACGGGCTGATACAGGGCGGTGACAGCAGTGAAGATGACGAGGAACTGCCGGTTCGAGGTGGCGATTCTGGCACTGCCAACAGTGAAAGCGTGCTGGACAAAAACTGTACCCCTGTGTTGGATGGCTTCAACCACTGGCCTGAATCATCCAAAAAAATTGATGGAAGGCTTCCCATTCATCTGAAAAGTCACAGCAGAGAGCTGACTACTGATGTTTCTCCCCAGGAATTAAACAGCCCTGCATTAAGAAACATTACAAATGAAACTCTTCCCCCCAGAGCAGATCAAGCAGATGAAAACTCAGCTCAGGTTTTAAAGGATTTAAAATCAAAACCCAAATTGTTACCTGGGAGGGTTGAATTCACTGAACAACCCGGCAGGAAAGACGAAGGAGATGTTCAGGTTTTCCCTGGAAATCTGCATACTCCAGCCCTTGAGACGTTAAACCAGTCGAACAGCATAAATTCTGTTGGCACCATTCTTGACGTGAAACAACTCAGGCAGTTGCCAAAGTTGTTCTGAACGTTTCCCCCGAGATGGCTGGCAACCACTGTTTCAAATCGGAGAGGGACGCCTCTGGAAAAGGCTTCAGGAAACCAGGGATTAAGCTCTCTTTGAAGAAGTCGCTCTGGTGTAGCAACTTAAGATGTGTAGAACTGAGTTTTCTGCCCCGGACTGGGGACAGCCAGCTCTAAGTGCCTGGCTGAGGCGGTGCTGAGCAGCGTGGAGCGACGTGTGCACTTCTGTTTACAGTTAGGTGTGATTTTAACGTGTCTAAACGGTGAACCGACTTGAGCCCGAGGTGTTGACCTGTCGTACTTTTAACGATGATGCTTATTTAAGTGGTTTTCTGACTTTTTTTTTTTTAAATGCTGACTTTTTACGTGTTTGTGCCAACTGTGAGCCGTTGATTTTTGTGTGTGGCAGAGCAGGGGTAACAGCTAAAGCACTAATTCCTAGAAATCTGCAGAAATGGCTGGATTACTGGGGAAAAGGGGAAGAGGGGTTGCGTCTGGTGGAAAGGGAAGTATAACTGTGCCTTTACTTTGGATAAAATTATTTTGAATTCAGACCAAATGGCGAGTGTAACTCTGAAACGTGAAATCTTGGAAGGAAATTGGAAAAACTAGCACTTTTTAAAATGTTTGTGATTGTTTTTTTCTAAATGAATGTTTGCTATTTATTTAAGCAGTATGTATTGCTCATAAAGGTCAAAGATTCCATTAAAAATAACAATCCTCAGCTGGCTGATGTTGCCTTTATTTAAGGCATTTGCACTTCCCTGCTCGTGTTTGGAATGGCTAACTGGAAGTGTGAGGATGTTGCTCGCTGCTGAACTCTCCAAGAAATCCCGTAAGGGGAGCAAAAATCAATGATTTTGCTTTGTTCTGTATTGATACCCAAATACTCTGTGGCCGAGCACTGCAGCCTATTAATGAGTCAGCCCCTTTCTGTCGCCCTGGGATGGTAACGTTCCGTAAGTTGAGGAATTCAGTTAGTTCCTAACGATTTTGTTTCTGTTCAGACTTTGCTGTTCGGTTTTGAGGGGGAGTAGGTGTTTCTGTGGTCACTGTCCGTTGCCTTGTGCTGCACAGGACCTGCTGGTGCGGGAAGCCCCGGGTGCCCAGTGCTGGCCCCGAGGGCTCTGCCTGCCTTTGCCACCTCCCAGGACAGGGTTCGGCCAGCCTGGCACGAGGGTGACGCACCTCTGTCCTGACCTCTTGGTCCTGGCAACGAGACAGCGGCGCTGGAAGCGGCAACTTGTTCCCATTCCCACCGTTCCTGAAGGGAAGACAGTGTGGAACGATGGTCGAGCCATCTGTTTTCTCCCTGGTTGTAGCACATCATCGCGCGTTAACGGCAGTTGGAACAGACTGGTTTAACGATGGCATTGTCCCAGCTGAAGTTCAGCCGGAGGTGCTGACCCGGCCTTTCCTGCTCCAAGTGTGAAACTGGAGACCGAAACACCCCGCACGGAAGGGCTTTTCCCTTCAGACCCTGCTAGCTCAGAGTATGTTTGAGTGGGCACTGGGAGCTAATCAATTCATTACAATGACACAAGGGTCGTTTCCAACATCGTGGGCCTTTTTGCATTGAGAATTGGGGTGAAATAAACCATTTGCTGTTTCAGAGCCAGTATGGGCAGAGGAAGGCAGCAGCTCCCTTCAAGCCGTGTCACGACTTCTCTCACACAGCCCCTTCCATCAACAAGAATATTTGCTTCCTTTCAGGAAAGGTGCTACTTTGTGCTGAAACGTAAAACCTTTCTCATTGCCTGAATCTCCCCGGGATCGGCCGCAAGCTTATTATCTGGCAGCACTTTTTCTGCTGAATCAGTCAAAAAATAGTTAATGTTTTTGAACATTCCAGCGAGATGAATGAGGCAATTCATACCTCTCAGCTATTGTTGTAGGGTTTTGTTCTTTGTTTCCTATTGTAAAATGTCTGGAAACACAGGAAGATGACAGTTGTATTGGTTAATATTTTAAAGGCTGGCTTCAAATGTTCAAGGGCTAGAAACAATTTGAAAACAAAAGCCAAACGACTCGCACGCAGCCCAGGACAAGGGTGTGGTGTTACCTGAAGTTACACAAATCCTACAACTCCTGGACAGCAACCTCAAGTACTAATTTACTTGACCAAGACAACAAAAAACCCACCCTTCCCTAAAGCAGTTTTTCCTTTCATGGTGTAGTGCTGAGTAATTTCAAGACGCCTGCATTTTTTTTTCTTCCTGGAGCATCTACGCAGCGTGGAGTTGGGAGCACGTGGAGAGCCAGCCCTGGCTTTGTTAACCCTGCGTGACGGGGGCCGCAGTCGGGTGCGGGCTGGCCTGCTCAGGTGATGCCACGTGTGGAGGGACACGTTGGGCGGGGGTAGATTTAGATTAGACATCAGGAAAAAATTCTTCCTGGAGAGGGTGGTGAGGCACTGGAATGGGTTGCCCAGAGGAGCTGTGGATGCCCCATCCCTGGAAGTGTTCAAGGCCAGGCTGGATGAGGCTTGGAGCAACCTGGTCTAGTGGAAGGTGTCCCTGCCCATGGCAGGGGGGTTGGAACTAGATGGTCTTTAAGGTCCTTTCCAACCCAAACCATTCCGTGATTTTACAACAGCCAAGTTTAACAGGCTTTACTGATGGGATTTCTTCTTTTTGTTGCTTCTGTTGTCCCTAGTTATCTGTTATTATAATTAAAGATATTTACAGTGTTTGCTCAAAAGGTCTGGGCCCCACTCAGAGCATCGCTGAGCCCTTTATTCTGTATAACGTTGGTGCTCCCTACTCCCACCGCAGAGCTTCCTACCTCTTGGCCTGGTGAGAGCGTGGAGAGGGGCTGAACTCCGGGTGGCTCGGCGTGACCGGGGGTCGCACCCACCCGGGGGAGAAAGGGGCCCGTTACCCACCACCCCGGGGTCCCTGCTGCTGGGG